>NC_080388.1:14100983-14400983 GCF_028751815.1 Salvia miltiorrhiza
GGGATGGCGGCGTGCTCGCTGCCGGCCATCTGGCCGTGTAAGAGGAGGAGGCGCCGGAGTGAACAGAGAGAGAGGGCCGCAGGACAAAGGGAGGCGGCGGCGGCTCATCGCTGCTGTCCGTCCGGCGGTGGTGGTGGTCTGCCACTGACCGAGGAGAGAGAGAGATTGCGAGGGAGGTCAGCGGTGGCCTATTAGCTGCTGCTGCTTGCCGGTTGGACGGAGAGAAGGGTTAGGCGAGAGGGAGACAGAGGAGGTGGCGATGGCGTCGGCCGCGGCTGCTGTTGTCGCCGACAGTCGCTAATGGCGACGACTTCGCCGGAGGAAGGAGGCGGTGGATGGGTAGGCAGGAGCTTAGGGCTTTTGACGATTTTGGGGATTTAGGATTTGTGGATTTGGGGGTTTGGGGGTTTGGCGAATTGAGGGAGAAGGGAGAAAGATAGAGAGAGATGAGTGCGGCGGTGGTACGCCGGCGACGCGCCGGCGGAATTGTAGGCGGCGGCGGCGACGTCAGATGAGAGGAAGGGAGAGAGAGTGGCGAGAAGGAGAGAGGGAGCCGATGAGAGTGGTGAGAGTGAGAGTATTGAGGTGAATTGAAGAGAAGGGTTAGGTGTTGGGCTCTGTCATGGGCCAAATTATTTCTCTGCTGGGCCGAGTTTTATTTTAATATGTTGGGCTGTGTTCTTTTATTTGCCAGGCCTGACTTTTATTAAATTTTGGACTGCAGATTTTAAAAAGGGATTGGGCCTTAACTATTAGAATTTTATTAAAATGAGCTACACTACTTGTTTAATTGGACTATCATTAGTTTGATTAATTGTTTAAAGGTAATATGCATAATAATATTATATTATTATTATTTGTATATTTTAAGTAATTTCATATATATGATTAAAGTATGAAATGAGCTATGCATTTGCATCATGATTTAAATTGGTTTTCATTAAATCTAATTATTAAAGAAAGACGAGTAAGAATATTGTTGGTGTTCTTAACTCAAGAGAAATGTTTTCAATTATTTATTCATTAAATTTTGAAAACCCGGCTAAGTGAATCATAGAATATTAAGCACTACACCATGACTTAATATTTGATTCAAGGAGACCTATTAAGAATAGAATTTCTTGTAGGCTTTATGAACCAAGGGGATTAGTGCTGCTTTCCCAAGACGAGTTTATGTGATTATGATCTTCAGGCTTTGCCTATCCAGGTGGGCTTACTTTCCAAATGTACAAAGTATGATTGAGTTATTAAGCTCTAAATGTTTCAATGAAATGCAAATTGTTTATTTAATGTAATGAAAACTGTTTATCCAATAAAATGTTTATGTGCACTCTGCTCTGTTTAAGGCTCGCAACAATGAATCGATCGAGGTTCTCTCTTGACCTAACACGTTATTTGAGAATTGTGTACACCTATTAGCTGACCTGGTGGGTTGATCTCCATCGGGCACTAATCATGTATGAGGCGTTATAAGGGTGCTCGACGGGATGTGTTCCGGAGCATTGGGTCCCAAATGGGAACTTGGCTGGGTTACGCCCTCAGTCCAAGTAGAGCAGGAGTAATGGATCCGTCGGTGGCTAAAAGGTCCGGGATCACAGCGAGTAACGGAAAGGGAGTGTGACATGTGCGCACAAATGAAAAATGTTTTAACATGCTTAGAAGTTATTTCATTTTAAAACCTTCTAAGTCATGTCAAGTATAATTGGATAAACTGCTCTTACGAAAATATGAAATGTTTATGAAAATGCATGCCCACTAAGTACATTAGTACTTAGCCCAAAAATACTTTCAAATGTTTTCAGGTTGGCTGGCTGGTGCTGACGGGACGGAGCTGAGGCTAGAGTTAAAATTCATATGTTAGACTTCCGCTGTAGCAATTACTCTTATACATCTTTTGTTTTCTCAACTTAAGATGACTTCATGTCGAGTTTAAATTTGAAATTCTAGTTTTACGCTAATGAATGTTGGTTGTCAGAAACATGAAACAAAACTTGTGATCCAAAGGGGCATAGCCCGACTTTCTATCCTATTTCGGTTATGACAAGGTTTTTCCCTTGTTTATTTCTATGAATTAGTTGCACCTCGATTATATTTATTCATTCAAGAATTGGGGTGTGACAGAATGGTATCAGAGCATAAGTTTTCTTTCATGACTCTGATAACCATAAGCTTTTGATGTCGAGTCTAGAATAGTATCTCTAGACTTCTAAGAATGTCAGTAGCCCTCAGCTCGCCGTCACACTGCCGCAACAAAGGTACGATAATAGTTTCAAAAATATACATATATGTATTTCAGATGTTATGAAAGTTTTCAAGAAAATGTGCGCCTTATGATTACAATGCTATGTGAATGCTTTTTGTCGTGTTTGGGACTACCCGAACCCATAACGACTCAATGAATGTATTTCGTGTTTGGGACAACCCGAGCCCTTAACGAATCAATGCATGTATGTATGTATGGTCGAGTTAGATTCCTTGAATCTTTCCGGCATAAGCAAAGTTTTTCATGAAAGGGACATTTAATGTCCATATGACTCAAAATTTCAAAGAAAGCAAATATATGTATGTATGAATGAATGATGAGAAAGCTTTATGTTATCATTTTAGGTTCACTGCCTATATGATTAGAATGATGAGTTCTTTTACAAATCGTTTGAGAACCACCCAATAATGCCTTACGAATGTTAGTCGTGATAGCACCGCTAGAACGACATAGAATGGACCAATATGATACCAAAGATTTATGATTGAAGTACTTAGAAGTAAGTGCTTTAAGTTAGAAGTTGACTTAGAGCTTTATAAGAGATAGGAAGTTGACATGATTGGGGGCGAAGCTCCCATTTGACTGAGTGATTCGTTGTGCTGGGTCTGGCCAGCCCACATGACTATGACCTCGGTGATTGTCAATTTAGTCATCCCAATGTATAAACTCGTACTATATAGTTGTCCCAATAAGATCTTCTTTGATTACGATAAGCATAGTATGATTAGAATGAGTTCATTTGTCAACAGTTCTCGAGACATGAGAAGTAGCATTTTCACGATTAGAAAATGTGATAAGCATCAAGCTATGTAGGTGCACTGATAGTGAATGTCTAGTACTCCAAATTAGATTTCCCAAGTATGCAATTTCGAGGACGAAATTTTTATAAGGAGGGAGGGATGTAACGCCCCGCTTTTCCCTAGCTAAATTTAGAGTAAATTTTGAACTTAGTAAGTAAGATGATTTACGCCGGAGAATTTGAAATAAATTTATTTTAATGCCAACAAAATGATTTACAAAATCTTTTAAAAAAAAAATATCATCTATTCAAATCTTTATGCATTTCATATTATTTAAAGTGATCATATGTGATTTATCTCTATGATTAAGTATTTATTTGTACATGATTTAATTAAAGTTTATGTTGGATTTTAACTATTTAATTGTGTTGGGCTTGACAAATATTTATTTGGGCCTTAATTTTTTTTATTTTATTTTTATTGAAATGATATTCTATAAATACCAAAGCCCAAAAGCCCACAACAACCTCCTCATTTGTACCACAGTCATGAACAGTGTGTTTCACCATGCCTCTACAATTGCTACACTATTCACCCCATGCGCCACTCCTACAAGTCATACAAAATCCCCTAATCTCAGGGATTTTGGGTAAATTTTTCAACGTCTCACCTCTCTCTTTTCAATCCTTCACCCAAGCATCCCATCATGCCACCCTATTTATCCAATCACAGCTGCCCCTTATTCACCCAATCACAGCCTTTACAAATCCACACTCAATCTCCTCACATTTCACATAACAAAGTGCAGCAGCAGATTCAACACCATGCCTTTCGAACTGCAGCAACAAATTGATTCTAGCCATCACAAATCAACAACACAACAGAATTATTTCTAAAGGTTATTACCTCTAACTCAATTTCCCCAAGCATTTGTTTAAAGTCAAACTCAAACTAGAAACCCCACACGCACATTTGTTCCATATTCATATATATATATATATATATATATATATGTATTATATGTATGCATAGCTCAGTGAACAAACTCATGTATTTGCTTTTTTAGAAGAAACAAACTGAAGATGCTTGAGTATAAATTTGTATATATATATACATATATGAAACATGTTTTGTTTTAACAATGAAAGGAAAAGAAAGGTAGAGTCTTGAATTCTTGTATCAGCTTTGAACCGTGTGTGTGTGTTGGGTTGAGTTGAGCGGCGCCGGGATGGCGGCGTGCTCGCTGCCGGCCATCCGGCCGTGTAAGAGGAGGAGGCACCGGAGTGAACAGAGAGAGAGGGCCGCAGGACAAAGGGAGGCGGCGGCGGCTCATCGCTGCTGTCCGTCCGGCGGTGGTGGTGGTCTGCCACTGACCGAGGAGAGAGAGAGATTGCGAGGGAGGTCAGCGGTGGCCTATTAGCTGCTGCTGCTTGCCGGTTGGACGGAGAGAAGGGTTAGGCGAGAGGGAGACAGAGGAGGTGGTGATGGCGTCGGCCGCGGCTGCTGTTGTCGCCGACAGTCGCTAATGGCGACGACTTCGCCGGAGGAAGGAGGCGGTGGATGGGTAGGCAGGAGCTTAGGGCTTTTGACGATTTTGGGGATTTAGGATTTGTGGATTTGGGGGTTTGGGGGTTTGGCGAATTGAGGGAGAAGGGAGAAAGATAGAGAGAGATGAGTGCGGCGGTGGTACGCCGGCGACGCGCCGGCGGAATTGTAGGCGGCGGCGGCGACGTCAGATGAGAGGAAGGGAGAGAGAGTGGCGAGAAGGAGAGAGGGAGCCGATGAGAGTGGTGAGAGAGAGAGTATTGAGGTGAATTGAAGAGAAGGGTTAGGTGTTGGGCTCTGTCATGGGCCAAATTATTTCTCTGCTGGGTCGAGTTTTATTTTAATATGTTGGGCTGTGTTCTTTTATTTGCCAGGCCTGACTTTTATTAAATTTTGGACTGCAGATTTTAAAAAGGGATTGGGCCTTAACTATTAGAATTTTATTAAAATGAGCTACACTACTTGTTTAATTGGACTATCATTAGTTTGATTAATTGTTTAAAGGTAATATGCATAATAATATTATATTATTATTATTTGTATATTTTAAGTAATTTCATATATATGATTAAAGTATGAAATGAGCTATGCATTTGCATCATGATTTAAATTGGTTTTCATTAAATCCAATTATTAAAGAAAGACGAGTAAGAATATTGTTGGTGTTCTTAACTCAAGAGAAATGTTTTCAATTATTTATTCATTAAATTTTGAAAACCCGGCTAAGTGAATCATAGAATATTAAGCACTACACCATGACTTAATATTAGATTCAAGGAGACCTATTAAGAATAGAATTTCTTGTAGGCTTTATGAACCAAGGGGATTAGCGCTGCTTTCCCAAGACGAGTTTATGTGATTATGATCTTCAGGCTTTGCCTATCCAGGTGGGCTTACTTTCCAAATGTACAAAGTATGATTGAGTTATTAAGCTCTAAATGTTTCAATGAAATGCAAATTGTTTATTTAATGTAATGAAAACTGTTTATCCAATAAAATGTTTA
This sequence comes from Salvia miltiorrhiza, assembly GCF_028751815.1. Taxonomy (NCBI): domain Eukaryota; kingdom Viridiplantae; phylum Streptophyta; class Magnoliopsida; order Lamiales; family Lamiaceae; genus Salvia; species Salvia miltiorrhiza. Next base: position 14,106,536 of record NC_080388.1, read on the forward strand.
TGTGCACTCTGCTCTGTTTAAGGCTCGCAACAATGAATCGATCGAGGTTCTCTCTTGACCTAACACGTTATTTGAGAATTGTGTACACCTATTAGCTGACCTGGTGGGTTGATCTCCATCGGGCACTAATCATGTATGAGGCGTTATAAGGGTGCTCGACGGGATGTGTTCCGGAGCATTGGGTCCCAAATGGGAACTTGGCTGGGTTACGCCCTCAGTCCAAGTAAAGCAGGAGTAATGGATCCGTCGGTGGCTAAAAGGTCCGGGATCACAGCGAGTAACGGAAAGGGAGTGTGACATGTGCGCACAAATGAAAAATGTTTTAACATGCTTAGAAGTTATTTCATTTTAAAACCTTCTAAGTCATGTCAAGTATAATTGGATAAACTGCTCTTACGAAAATATGAAATGTTTATGAAAATGCATGCCCACTAAGTACATTAGTACTTAGCCCAAAAATACTTTCAAATGTTTTCAGGTTGGCTGGCTGGTGCTGACGGGACGGAGCTGAGGCTAGAGTTAAAATTCATATGTTAGACTTCCGCTGTAGCAATTACTCTTATACATCTTTTGTTTTCTCAACTTAAGATGACTTCATGTCGAGTTTAAATTTGAAATTCTAGTTTTACGCTAATGAATGTTGGTTGTCAGAAACATGAAACAAAACTTGTGATCCAAAGGGGCATAGCCCGACTTTCTATCCTATTTCGGTTATGACAAGGTTTTTCCCTTGTTTATTTCTATGAATTAGTTGCACCTCGATTATATTTATTCATTCAAGAATTGGGGTGTGACAGACTGGCTGGCTGAGAATTACGCCACCATCCTATGTAATGAAAGACGGATATCGTTTCGAACCCCAGGAAGGGAGCTTTCACATTTCCACGGAATTAGCATGGGGAGAAGAAAGATGATCATCTCCGCTCTGCAAGCAATGAGAATGATGAAGAAAGGACACCCAGCCTACCTCGTGTATTTACACGGAGAACTGGGAACTGAAAGGAGCATAGAAGATGTAGCAATTGTACGGAACTTTTCAGATGTATTTCCAGAGATTCTGCCAGGGCCACCACCGAACAGACCATTTGAGTTTACCATTGATTTGGAGCCCGGGGCAGCTCCCATTTCAAAGGCACCGTACCGAATGGCTCCTAAAGAGTTGGAAGAACTCAAGATACAACTGCAAGAACTTTTGGATCTTGGATTCATTAGGCCAAGTGTATCACCTTGGGGTGCACCCGTACTTTTTGTGAAGAAAAAGGATGGCACATTGCGAATGTGCATAGACTATAGAGAACTGAACAAAGTGACACTCAATAAGAAATATCCTTTACCAAGGATAGATGACCTCTTCGACCAGCTCAAGGGAGCAAGCGTGTTCTCGAAGATTGATTTGCGGTCTGGTTATCACCAGCTGAAGATTCGACCAGAAGACGTACCTAAGACGGCGTTTCGAACTAGGTATGGCCACTACGAATTTGTAGTTGTGCCATTCGGGCTAACCAACGCGCCAGCCGTGTTCATGGACCTCATGAATCGAGTGTTCCATCCGTACTTAGACAAATTTGTCTTGGTATTCATAGATGACATCCTGATCTACTCGAAGAACGAGAAAGACCATGAGGAACATCTGAGAATTGTCCTAGAAACGTTGAGGACGGAGCGCCTTTATGCCAAATTCAGCAAGTGCGAGTTTTGGCTCAGCGAAGTCACATTTTTAGGCCATATTGTGTCGTCAGAAGGGATTAAAGTGGACCCTGAGAAAGTGCAAGCAGTGCGCGAATGGAGACCACCTACTAACCCTAATGAGATAAGAAGTTTCTTAGGATTGGCAGGTTACTACCGGAGGTTCATAGAGGGATTTTCCAAAATCGCAAGGCCAATGACGCAACTACTCAGGAAGGGGGTAAAATTTTCTTGGACAGATGAGTGCGAGAAGAGCTTCCAAGAACTCAAGGAAAAGTTAACTACGGCACCAGTGTTAGCCGTTCCAACAGCTGACAAGGAATACGTGATCTACACAGACGCGTCCAAAAATGGACTTGGTTGCGTGCTGATGCAAGAAGGAAGAGTGATAGCATATGCGTCGCGACAGCTTAGACCACATGAACTGAACTATCCGACCCATGATCTAGAATTGGCTGCAGTGGTACACGCACTGAAGATTTGGAGACATCACCTATATGGAGTTAGGTGCGAGATATTTACGGACCACAAAAGCCTGAAATACTTTTTCGAGCAAAAGGACCTTAATATGAGACAAAGGAGATGGCTCGAACTAGTAAAGGATTATGACTGCAGTATTAACTACCACCCGGGTAAGGCCAATGTAGTAGCTGATGCATTGAGCCGTAAGACTCAATCTAGGTTGGGATATCTCGTCACCCAAAAGAATGAGCTCATCAAGGAGTTTGGAAAAATGAGCATAGAAGTGGTTAAACCACCGAAAACTATAGCAAGCGTTGTTGCAACGATACCCAACTTGAGGAAAATGATAATAGAAGCACAAAGAAAGGACGATAAAATGGAAAAGCTTCGAGAAGCAATAAGGAAAGGAGACCTCAAGAACTATAGGGAAACATCGGATAACGCTATTTTCTTCGAGGAAAGAATATGTATTCCCCACGACGAGGAGCTTAAAGATAAAATCATGAGTGAAGCTCACGATACCCCTTATACTGCCCACCCAGGCAGCACTAAGATGTACCAAGATCTGAAGAAGTATTTTTGGTGGGAGGGCATGAAACGAGACATAGCATCATTTGTAGAGAGATGCCTAGCATGCCAGCAAGTGAAGGCTTTACACCAAAGGCCATATGGAAAATTGCAACCTTTAGAAATTCCAGAATGGAAGTGGGAGCATATAGCAATGGATTTTGTGACCAGTTTGCCCAAGACAAGGAAAGGAAACACTGCCATTTGGGTAATAGTGGATCGACTCACAAAGTGTGCTCATTTTATACCAATTCCGATCACACACGGGTCAGACAAGCTAGCTCAGTTGTATGTTCGAGAGATTGTACGCTTACACGGCGTGCCCGTGTCGATCACTTCAGACCCAGACTCAAAATTTACTTCTAGATTTTGGATGAGCTTACAAAAGGAGTTAGGCACGAGGCTAAATTTCAGCACCGCTTTCCACCCGCAGACAGATGGGCAGTCGGAAAGGACAATTCAGACTCTCGAAGACATGTTGAGAATAGTGGTGTTAGACAGAGGTGGAAGTTGGGAATCAGTGTTGCCGCTGATTGAGTTTGCCTACAACAATAGCTACCAGGCGACCATTGACATGGCACCTTACGAGGCGTTGTATGGAAGAAAATGCAGATCACCACTTTACTGGGATGAAGTGGGTGAGAGAAAAATCCTAGGACCGGACACGGTCAGCGAGATGATTGAGATAGTCCGTCAGATAAGAGGACGAATAAAGGAGGCTCAGGATAGACAGAAATCTTACGCTGATACACGCCGAACCGAGTTACATTTTGAGATAGGAGACAAGGTCTTCCTAAAAGTATCTCCCTCCAAGGGGATAACTAGGTTTGGTGTCAAGGGAAAGCTCAGACCTCGATTTATAGGACCCTATGAGATTCTAGAGATGATAGGCCCAGTGGCCTATAGGTTGGCGTTGCCGCCAAGTTTTGGAAACATTCACAACGTTTTCCACGTATCACAACTCAGAAAATACATCTTCAATCCAAAGCATGTGATCCACCAAGAGGAAATGATCCTTAGCCCAGACTTGAGCTACGAAGAAAGACCTGAAGCCATTCTAGACCGAAAAGTGCAACAACTCAGAAATAAGGCAATCACATCAGTGAAAGTCTTATGGAGACATCACGGACAAGAAGAAGCCACGTGGGAACTAGAAGACAAGATGAAGGAGAAATACCCCGAACTGTTTTAGCAGAGATATGCAAATTTCGGGACGAAATTTTTGTTAAGAGGGGTAGTATGTAGTGACCCGCTCTTTTATGTATATTAAATCCAGTATTTCGTGTTATTATTTTTTTCATCAGTGAATGAAACCGGTTATTATCCTGATATGAATTTAGCTTATGATCCTGAATTTATATTGTTAAAGCAGTCAATGCTATTATTTCAGAATTATAACTGACTTAGCAAAGTCACGTTAATTAATTAAGCGAGATGAGACTATCGAATCTATTATTTATAATTACTTAAGTCGTGGATTATTTCCGGCTTGTGAGGAGAATTAAATCTACGGATTTAATTTAGATTTATTTTACAGTCCATCGATGCTAGCAAGCAAGAAATCAAATATCGTGCGAGTATATATAAATACGCTACATTAGTAAGAATTCAAGATTAGTATTTCATTAAGCGCGTTACTGTACTACAAGTTTATAATTCCCAAGAGGCAAGAGCTTTACTTCAGCCATATCCCACATTACTACACATCAAATGCAACACCATTCCTTGTTTAATACCATCAGCCGACAAGGAATCAATAAAGGAAAATCATTAAAGCAATAAAGGAAAATCATTAAAGTTAGTGGAAAGAAATAAGTGTGCTGCCACCATCCTTTGTTCCCCACCTCTTCAACCACCAAAAGCCATGCTTTCCTCCCTCTACAGCCACCAACTTCACTCCTTATTATATCACCCACCAAATCCTTCTCTCTTTACGCATCAACAGCTTGAGGAAGTTGTCATAATTGCTGCAAGATTCGAGAGGTAAGATTGACCTGATCCTCTCCAGTTTCTTCCTAAGTTCCTCCTGCATTGTTAAGCAAACAAAATACACAATTTGTTTTCAGCTATCTTCTCATTGAACTCAACATCACCGCAGCCAACCAAAAGCACAAACATTCAAGGTAATCATGCTATCCTAATATTCAATTCAGTTCACATCCATATCTTACATATCACAGTTCATCTGCATCAAATAGGGAAGATATGTCGTACAGTAGAGAGATCATAAGTTTCACAATCTGATGCACTCTAGAATAGCAAGTTATAAGCATCTTGAACTTAGTAAACACCCAACTATGCGATCATGAACAAGTGACAGATTACATAGGAGTAAACGAGCATAATTTGAGTTATGCAAAACAAGAAGATTTCACCTTGTCTAGTTCACGTTTTCGAATCGATAAAAAGGAAGAATGACTAGAGAACTTAGCTTAAGGAATAGGGCCGACTGCCCTGCTCTGAATCGGAAGACGGCGCGACGACGGAGCTTCCATTGACGTCTGAATCGGGACTATCGGAGCTCTGCGACTCACGGCGACGGCGGCTCCGGGAAAGGAGGCTGCCGGGCCCTTGCTGTTAACAGCAGCGGCGCTCCAGGCGGCGGCGTTACCTCAGCAGCGGCGACGTCCGACGATAAAACTCCAGACCGCGACCCGGCGAAATAGCAGCGGTGAATCACGTCGGACTTCCAGTTGCAACGACGGACTCGACGGAAATTGGGCACAGCGGCGGTTCGCGGTGCCTTCACCCAGCACCGACAGCGATGGAAGGAGCCGACCTCGTCGGACCTCAGAATGGCGGAAATAGCGTCATGCTCGCCGGAAAATGCAGCGGCGGCGGCAGCTCCAAAAAGGGAAATTTGGGATTTCTTTTTGATTTCTCCAGTAAATTTGAGAGGAAGGAATTGAAGAGAGGAGGAGGTGTCGGACTTTGGCGAGGTAGAAGCTGACTCGCCGGATTGTGGAGCGGCGACGGCGGGCGCCTCGGCTGGAGATGGATCGAGAGAGAGAGAGAGAACCGAAGGGAGAGAGAGCTTGACTGATATGAGAAAGAGAGAGAGTTTTCGACTGATTTGAGAGAAAAGGGGCTCGACTGATCTGGGAGTGAAAGAGAGAGAGAGAGAGTAATTCAATTGGGCCTTTGTTATTTTATTTAGTTGGGCCGATTCTTTCATTAAAGCCCAACTGCACCTTATTTTATATGGGCTGCTGTTTTATTTCATTTGGGCCACTTTTATTGATCTGAGCCCAGAATATCTTTTATTCAGTTGGGCCTTCTGTTATTTATTCAGATGGGCCTTTGTTATTTAATTCTGATTGGGCCTCTGATTTTATTTATATGGGCCGATTTTAATTACTGATTGGGCCTCTGAATTTATTTATTTTACTCAGATGGGCTTTTATTACATTATTTCATTGGGCCGAATTTATTTAAATTGAAGCCCATCTATTTTATTTTAATTGGGCTGTTATATTATCTACGTTGGGCCTCCTTTGATTTATTTAATTGAGCCCAACTAATCAAATAATTATTTATTGGGCCAAGATTTATTTAATTACTTGAGCCGATGAATTATTTCAATTGGGCCTCTCATGTTAATTATTCAAGCCCACCTTTACTTAATTATTAGGTTGCCTTATGTTGAGCCTTTTAATTATTTAATCTTATAACATTACTTATTCCTATTTATTAAGCCGATTAATTATGAGGTTATAAAGCGAATAAGCTGAAGTATTTATTTATTTTCTATTGACTACGAGGAGCGGGGTTTATTTAATTGACGGATTAGAACACCCCGAAGAGAACGGATTAATTTTTGTTAATTATCCGGCTTCATGAGACGAGACTTAGCTTTTGTTTAAATCCGATAGCCTGGATTAACAATAGAAATTCCCTGATTATTATCTCAGAATAATAGTTCATGCATACGAGATTCATGCATAGTTTAATTACGCATTCTCATTTAATTGAGAATTTTCCCTCGATTTAAAGTCTTACGTTATTTTCTCGGATTAAAGGTCGAGCGCAAGAATAAGAGCTCGTCAAGGAGTCACTAATCTGTAGCAAAGCTTTGCTATCAGGTGGGCATTACTTTCATATATATCAAATGAGTTTAATGTTATGTTTGAACAGTTATTTCATTGCAAAATCTTTGAACTGAAAATTATTTCAACTGTTGTCTTGCCATAAATGTTTCAATGTTTGGTATGATATCTATCTGATGTGGCTTTGCCAGTTATTATGAAATCGAATTCGGGTCCTGAGCAGTTGATAGCTATCCTGCCAGGGCTAGTGTACACCAGTGACCGTGAGTCATCTAGCGGGTTGGCCGGTCAAGTGTCCGTGAGAGGTGGCCACCTCTCCGGCACACAGTTCCAGATATGATAGATTACAAGAGAACTTAGTCTGCAGACGAACTTTAAGAATCACAAATGAATTTAGTAAGCTTGGGCATTTTTAGCGAAAAACTCCCTTGATGTACTGTTTATGATGGCATGACAATTTACAACTTTACGAAGCATGTTATATTTCATAGTAGGCATATGTGCCCATTGAGTACTTTTGTACTCAGCCCTGCATATATTTCTAAATGTGCAGGTTGAGCAGCTGCCGATGGTGATGAAGTGACGAGCGGGACTCTTTTGTCTTATTATGTATTAATGAACTCTAGGGTTACATGTCTTCATACATGTAATCAGAACCTTATTCCGCTGCGTACTCAGAAGTTTTATGTTATTTTGGATAAGTCGGAGTTATCCGAACTTACTAGTTATTTGAGTCTATACGACTAAAACTCCGTTATATTATAAATATCCCTGTTGTTAACAATGATACTGCGATCCTTTCTTGTTTGATTATTCCCCTTTCTACCTCGCTTCTAATCTCCCTCCATTAGTCACGGTTTCCCCAGCTTAATTATCCTTAATTATGTCCGGTCGTGACAGAAATACATGCAGGGCTGAGTATAAAAATACTCAGTGGGCATAGCCGAAAATACATTCATGCATAACATATATATAAATTGAACTGCCATAACAGTAACACACAGGGGTTTTCTTGAAAGACCTGCGCTTACTAAAACATTTCTTTCATTTTCATAAAGTCGATCGGCCGATCATTTTCCTTCATATGATCCATATCTGTTCCTTTCTATCACGCGCCGGGAAGGAGGCCTCCTTACCACGGACGCCAAGACCGGTCGCAAGCGACTCGCGGTCTCCATGAGTGTACACGTTAACCCTAGCTAGCGACCTTTGTCTAGCATAGGATCCCAATTGGATTTCCTTTAAAGTTGGCGAACCAACACAGATAGGATACATATAAAAACATAAACATTTTTGGCAGTCAATCATTTCATTTCATAAACATTTCATTTTCATTTCATAAGAGTCATTTATCATTTCGGCATAATAATAAACTGAAATTAACAGTTAAAATCATCTCATGCATATATTCGTATAAGAGGCCTACGACACGCAGGGGATCTCTATATACGTATAGTAAAAGTAATGCCCACCTGGATAGGCAAAGCCTGAAGATCATAATCACATAAACTCGTCTTGGGAAAGCAGCGCTAATCCCCTTGGTTCATAAAGCCTACAAGAAATTCTATTCTTAATAGGTCTCGTGAAGCTAACTTAAGTCATGGTGTAGTGCTTAACATTCTATTATTCACTTAGCCGGGTTTTCAAAATTTAATGAATAAATAATTAAAAACATTTCTCTTGAGTTAAGAACACCAACAATATTCTTACTCGACTTTCTTTAATAATTGGAATTATAATTTAAAACCAATTAAATATTTTTATTGAAAAATAAATGCAATTTCATGTCATGCTTAACATATAATAAGTAATTTACTTAAAATATGCACATAATAATAATATAATATTATTATGCAAATAATTCTTTAAAATAATTAATCAAACTAATATGATAGTCTAATTAAATAAAATGGTAGAGTCCCTTAAATGAAAATCTGCACAGCCCAAGTTAATTAAACAATAATAGGGCCCATCTTTTAAATAACTGAATTAAGGCCCAACATTTTTTTTAAATAAAAAGGGCCCAAGTGATAAATAAATTAAAAAACCTACTGATAAATAAATTAAAAACCGGCCCACACAGAAGCCCAACAGCCCAACTAACTCGGCCCAAAACTCAAAACCTAGCCCAACACCTTCTTTTCTTCTTCTTCACCCCACGCTGACTCCACCTTCACTCTCAAATCTCTCTCTCACGGTTCCTCAATCCATCTCACTCTCTCTCTCACTTTTCACGCCAGAAATCCGCCGCCACCAGAGCTCGCCGGAGCAACGGCGACAGCCACTCACCCCTCGGTTCTCACCTCTGGACTCGACACACACACACGGTGACGACCGCACACAGCCGCCGCACCCTCATTTTTCTCTCCGTCCGTGGCCGAGCGACAGCGGCAGAGCCGCCGGGCCCTGGCCTCCCTTTCTAAAACTCCCGGCGACAGCAACCCGTGTCTGCCGTCGTTCCCACTCAAGCCCTCAGCAACCCCGAGGTCCCTAATCGGCCGCCTCTACTTCTCCCTCTTCCTCTGAACAGGACAACGGCGGAGTCGCCGACCTAGCCTCCCTGGAACCATCGACCCATCCTTTCGGCGACAGCAGCCGAGCTGCCATCTCCAGCACCCTCCTCGAATCTCCGAATGCCGCCGCCCGGAGATCAGGCGACATCGCCTCCTCTCGCTCTCAGTTCATCTCTCTCTACCCTCTGCTCACTCCGACCGGAGGATAACAGTGGTGCCAAGCAACCGCCTCCGCCTCCCTGACTCCGACCGACAGCAGCAGTCCGTCTACCGCCGGCCGCTTCTCGTTCAGCCAACCAGACACACACACCAAAATCATAGTTTCCCCTATTTCTTTCTTTCTTAACAGTGAAAGTCGAGTTCTTGAAATCAACCGAGCTTTTATTTAAAAGTATAAACATATATATTATTTATGTACGTTGTTCTTATTGAAATACACACACATACAGATTGCACACTTAGTGATTCTAAGTTTGGTTGTTTGCAAAGCATGAGTTTTTGATTTGCTAGCAAAATAGCTATGTATGCGTTTCCATCTCTATTCATCTGTATATCGAGATGTTGCTAAACTGGTTTTGATAATTTGGGAAAAATCTGAAGTTCTAAAGAAAATGATGTAATATAATCGTTTCAAGGAGGAGTAGAAACCTGATAAATTATTCGGATGGCTGTTGTGCTGCAACTGAGCTTTTCTCACGAGAGAGAAGGTTGTAATTTGTTAAAGATGGAGTGGAATACTAACATGAAATGGTTTCAGTAGTGCTTGAATAGGTAGATGAGTGTTTTGATATTTTAATTAAAGGGGCATAGTTGGTGGAGAGTAGTGGGTGTGTGTTAGGTGAGGGAGAGAAGTAGGTGGGAATAAAATAAAAAGTCTTACGGGTTGTACTATGAAAACTGTAATAATCGTTCAGTGTTCGCTTAAATAAATAGTTCGTGAAAATATTTGAAAGCTAAATTAAATAAATATGCAATGCATATAAATTCAATAACTAAATTTACAAATGTTTTTGTAAATCATATTTATTTTTGTTGGAATTAAAAATAAATTCATTTTCTTTATATCCGGCGTGAATCATCTTACTTCTAAATTTCGAAAATAAATTCTAAATTTAACTCAGGGAAACGGGGTATTACATTCCTCCCTCCTTATAAAAATTCCGTCCTCGGAATTGCATATCTGGTATTCTATCTTGTGATACTAGTCATTCGTTTCATTCATCTCTTTTGTGGCCTTTTCCATCCTGTGATGGTTCCACTACATGACGAGAACAATATTATTGCCTCGTAAAACTTGAATCTTGCGATCAAGTATCTGGACTGATTTCTCATCACAACTTAGGTCCTGGCTAGGACTACTTTATCTTGCTTAATCACATGCTTTCTTAATTGCGAGGTGCTATACGTATTGTATACATCCACAATGCTTGGTGGCAGAGCCAACTTATAGGCTACAAAGACCTAACTTATCTAGGGTCTCAAAATGTCCTATATAACGGGGTCGTAACTTGCCCCTCTTTCCGAAACGTATAACTCCCTTTGAGGGAGAGACTTTGAAGAAAACTCGATCCCCAACATTAAATTCTAATTTCAATCGGCGTTTATCGGCATAAGACTTTTGTCTATCTTAAGTTTCTTTGATTCTTTGCTTGATGTGGTCGACTTTCTCAATCATCTGTTGGACCAGTTCAGGACCTAACAACATTTTTTTACCCACTTCTTCTTAGTAAAGTGGTGAACTACCTTAATTGTTTCCTTCGTCCTAAGTCACTTTCTCAGATTTGACTAGGGAATTCTAATATCAAACTTTTCTCATCATCTTGGTAACTTTCACTTAAAGATTAATGACACTCCTTCTGCCATGTAAACTCATTTTCTCATTTCCAAATGATTATTTAATGGGGGTTTCTAAGTTTCTATTGTGGTGGCGTTCCAACTTTATTCTTGCTGTAGCTTCTGGCACTTTAGCCAAAGCATTCACTCTCTTAACTTGAGCCTACTAGCCTTGGGGTTGGGTTATACCTTAAGTTTAGTTCTAGTGCTTTCCTTCCATTTCCTTTTTCTTTACCTCCATCTTGAGGTGGTGTACATATCTTGTTTGTGTGTGAACTTTTTCCTTCTCCAATTTGTTGTAGTGACTCGGTGGTGAGAGTCTCGTTCATTGCTTGTTCCTTCATAATATCTCCTTAGTTTACTAGGGAAATTGAAAATCTCATGCCGCGATTCATTTACGAACTTCTTTACGCATTTCTCATTATTCATTTATAAATGACTTAAATAAGCATTTTAAACTCCATTAAAAAGGAATTGATTTAAAACATTTTAATCCTTTTAAAATCCATACTCATAAAGCCTTAACTCATGCTCTATCTCATATTCTATCTCTTTACTCATCTCTATATAAACTCTCCACTCATCTCAAATCCTTAAGTTCAAGGATAAGTTTCAAGAAAATCATGGTACTAAGTCTCGATTTATCTCTCATATAAGGCTCGTCCAATCTCATTCAACACATAGACAACACAATCACATAAGGCATATAAGAAAACACAATCAAACATTATCAAAACATGCTCTGTTTTTACACTGACTCAACTTCAAAATCTATCCTGTTCTTACTTCGACACCTCCTGGACTCGAGACTCATACCAAAAGAAAGGTCTTCGAGTCTATTTTCATATATAAAAAAAAATAGAGTCAAAAACTCCAAGTATTGTAGGAGATATGACTGTTTTACTACAGTCTACCATATTCGGCAGTTTTGAGCAATCGAAAACTTGGATTTTTGAAAAATAGTAAATGTTGTCAAACTGAGCTCAAATTTTGTAGATATCTAGCGAACACAATAAGGTTAATACCATAAAATTTTGGAAAGCTAGATCACACAGGAAGCTACTGAAATGAATGACTCTTTCCCCTGCTCTCTGAAACTCTCGGTAGTAATGTGCAGTTTCGGTTTTGTATTTTATAAAACTAGTAAACGAAGTCCAAATGACTTGAAATTTTACCGATGTTCTCAAGACTCATGTAGAGACTTGGTATAAAATTTTCAAAGCTTTTTGACATTGAAAAACCGTCGATCACAGTAGGTCAGTAGGCCTACGAAATTCACCAAAATCTCATCTCAAACTCTTAAAATACTCAACTCAACATTCCTTCAAGGAAACTCATCAAAGCTCATTTTAAACACATATAACACTCACAAACATTCAGGCACATTATAATGCTCATCATACTCAAATCTTGACTCTCTTCTTACATCATAACCTCAAATCTCTAGTAAAACGTTTCAATGAACGCATCATTAAAATTCTCTTTTCATTTTCATGCACAAAATTACTCAATTATTCAAACATGATCTGTCACGACCGCACTTGCTAAGGATAGCAAATTCGGGGAAACCGCGACTAAGGGAGGGGATTTAGGAGCGGGAGTTAGAAAGGGGCATATTCGGTTTCTTGATGACTCGACTTGTATAAGGAAATTAATCGAAATATCTAGATATCAACGAAGGCCACAAGGGGATCGTACATAATATTATCCCAAAACGGGGTACTCAATGGTTTTAGTACATTATTAAATAATACATATTGTTTGACAAATGACATAATATCTTAACATAATCAGTGTTCGCAGCGGAAATAACAATAACTTGAGTATATGTATGAAGACATATACTCCACTCTGAGGTTCTCGTCCTAAATTGACAAAAACTCCGCTTGCACACTACATCCTCGATCACAGCTCAACCTGCACATTTAAAAATACATGCAGGGCTAAGTACAAAAGTACTTAGTGGACACTTGCCGAAATTTACATATATGCATAATATTTTATTGTCAAGCCTTTCAACAGTAGTAAGATACGAGGGTTTTCCTTTAAAGACTCGTATTTACCAAACATAATATCATTTCTTTCATTAATAACCCGCGCAGGTATTTTATATCATTAATCACCATATCAGTAACTCGTGCCGAGAGGGAGGCCTCCCTCTACGGACACTATGATCGGCCAACCCGCTAGATGACTCACGATCACAAGGTGTACACTAATTCCGAAGGGATTTGCGGTCCCATCCAGAATCCGAATTCGATTAACATCAGATAGGCAATTAATAATAAAACATAAAGCATTTAGGCATTGACAATATTATTTAAATTCATAAGCATAAAGTCTTAGCAATTCTAATATATATGGTTTTAATTTATACGTAGAAAGCCTACCTGAATAGTAGACTCACGGTTTAGCTCTAACTCTGGTGCTTGACCTTTAATCCGAGAAAATAAAATAAGATTCTAATTCTCGAAAAAAAAAATCTCAATAAATGAGGATGCGTGAAATGATTATGCATGACTCATATTCCTTTAATTAAATTATGAGATGCTAATCCTATTTAAGGAAATAAAGCTCGTCTTATGAGGTCGGATTATTAATATTTAATAATCTACTCATCTTAAAAATAATCTAATTCACTTACTAATTAATAATTAGTAAGTCTTAAAATTAATCACTAATTAAATATAATTAGGATTAATAATGAGGGCTTAAATTAATAGATAGCAACCCAACTGAATAATTAATCCCGGATCCAACAAGTTTATACTACAGCCCAAAGATTTAAATAAAGCCCAAGGGGATAGAATATATATTGTTTCAGCCCACTTAAAAAAAAATGAAAGGGATTTATTAATAATACAGGCCCAATAGCAAAATAAATTGAAAAGGCCCATTCCTCCATTCCTTCACATCTCGGTCTCTCTCTCTAAGCTCTCCCAATCTCACGCCCGCAGCCTCCTCTCCTCTCAATCTCTCCCAAACTCAATCTGCCTTCAGACGAGGCTTCCGCCGCCGCCGCCACCCGCAATCCGGCGAGCCAGTCGGTCGTCGCCTCGGTTCTTCCCGACGCCGGTCTGCTCCCTCGTCTCCTCTCTCTCGATTCGAAGCATCGGTGGAGAGCCCGAGCCCTAGTTCATCTCCTTCTAGAAAATCCCGCCGTGGCCGTGGGTTCTGTAAATCCGGCGACCCACCACCGTCGTCTCTGAGAATCCGGTTAGTGGTCGTTGCTCGGAAACCTGAAATCGGTCTATCTTCTTGACCTCTGCTCTGGCAACGAGCTCAGCCCTCAACATCTCTCTCACTCTCGACTTACAGATCGTGGAGCACCAAGGCGAGCTTCTCGCCTGAAACCTGCTGCCAAGCACCGAGCGCCGCTGCTGTAGGGAGGCCGGCGAACAGTCGGGGTCTCGATCCGATGCGATTAGCTCGGGCGAGCCTGGCTGTTGTCGCCTCTGAAATTAGTGAGGCCATCGCCGCTCCCTGCTCTGACGCACATGTTTGTGCCGACACGACGAAGGCAAGGGTCGAGCCCTGACCTCTCGGCTCTGTTGCTGCTGTTCGGTTAATGGCGAGCCGGGGGTCCGCCATTTCCAGTGTTTCTCTGAGTTTCGAAGCCGAGGGAAGCTCCGTTGTCGCGTCGTCCTCCCCAACGCCCCTGTCACTCCGAAATCTGGAGATAGCCGCTGCCTTCGCCGTTGCTGAAAATGGAGGACCAGCGAGCTTTGTCGCGCCGCTGTCATTGGAAAACCGGTGAACGCCTGCTGCTTCACCCGCGAGTCGCCGCCCACTCGTCGTCTCTCGGTCCGACTGAACAGGGCCGCGTCCCTCGTTGTCTAAAAGCTAAGTTCTTCAAGTTTCGTTCCCTTCTTATTCTACGAATTATAGGTGTTGTTGTGCTAAGTAAAAGGCCATGATTTTTAAGCCTAAATCGTGTATGGTTACATGCTGTTGGTTATACATAGAAGTGAACATGCTGTTGTTTTTTTAATAAGTAAGAAGTGAGATGATAAGGCTATGTGTGTAAGTCATAGTGTGTTTGATTCTATAGAAGTAACTAGTTATGCTACTCCCTTCGTATGATGCATTTCAATCTAATGAATATGATTTCTGTGGGTGTGCATCATGTAACAGGAGGAAGTAAATTGAAAAGAAACAGAATACCTTAATGTTTGCTTTGGTTGAAGGTTGCAGATGAATTGAATTAAACTGAAACTTGTGAATACTTTGGCAGAGATGGATGAAGAGCAGTACAAGTGTGGAATGGGGATGAAATGAAGATTAATAGCTGCTGAAATCTGAAACCAAATGAAGGTGTTCGGGTGTGAAAATTTTGCAAATATGCTGCTGGAGCTGGAGTCAAAAAGAATATTACATAGGCGTGGAGCTGGAGTCAAAAAAATGTCCAGAATAGATGGCTGAGCATGCTTAAGGGATAGCTGCAGATTTTTTTCACACACATACACTATTCCTTTTTTTTTTAAGTGTTGGTAGATAGATAGAAAAATAGGGGTTTGTAAAGTGAAGTATAAACAGAAGCAATAATTCTTGTCTTGGAATTTCTATATCTGTAATATTGTATTGCATTTTTTTTTTTAAATAAAATCCAACTACCGGGTTTTGTTAATATCGCGTGTTTATGAAACTACTCGATATCTGCTTCCTTTCTTAGCTAGAATAAATTCTAAATTAAATCCGTAGATTTAATTCTTCATAAACCGGAATAAATTCACGACTCAAGAAATAATAATAAAAATAGAAAAATAATTCTATTGTGATTAATAAATAACATGACTTCGCTAAGTCAGTTATGAATCTGAAATAATTATTGGCTTACTCAATAATTTTCATTGCGATTTTATTTACGCGAAACTACTGACTTGGTAATAAAATAATAATCCTGCTTAATTAGAATATAATCCAGTGTCATAAGTTGAATTTAAATAATAAATAACTACTGGGCCTGATTTACTGAAAGATGAAATAATAATTATCGTATTACTGGATTTAAATATAATAAAAGAGCGGGTTGTTACATACTACCCCTCTTAACAAAAATTTCGTCCCGAAATTTGCATACCTATGTGAAAAGTTCTGGGTATTTTTCTTTCATCTGGTCCTCAAGTTCCCACGTTGCTTCTTCCGGTCCATGGTGTCTCCACAGTATTTTGACTGACGCGATCGATTTATTCCTTAACTCTTGCACCTTTCGGTCCAAAATGGCTTCAGGTTTTTCCTCGTACGTCAAGTCTGGGTTAAGAATCATTTCATCTTGGTGAATCACGTGTTTGGGGTCAAACACGTACCGTCTCAGCTGTGACACGTGGAACACATTGTGGACGTTTCCAAAGCTAGGTGGCAGTGCCAACCTATACGCTACGGGACCTATTCTTTCTAGGATCTCATAAGGTCCTACAAAACGGGGTCTCAACTTACCCTTAACACCGAATCTAACGATCCCTTTCGAGGGTGATATTTTAAGGAAAACCTTGTCTCCAATCTGGAATTGTAGTTCGGTTCGTCGGGTATCAGCATAAGACTTCTGTCTGTCCTGAGCCTCTTTAATTCTTGCTCTAATCTGGCGGATGGTCTCAATCATCTCGCTTACTGCATCTGGCCCAAGGATTTTTCTTTCACCCACTTCATCCCAGTAAAGTGGTGATCTACACTTCCTTCCATACAGCGCCTCATAAGGTGCCATATCAATGGTTGCCTGGTAACTATTGTTGTAGGCGAATTCGATCAATGGCAGCACTGATTCCCAACTTCCTCCTCGGTCTAGCACCACTGTCCTCAATATATCTTCAAGGGTCTGAATTGTCCTTTCTGATTGTCCATCTATTTGAGGGTGAAAGGCGGTGCTAAAGTTTAATCTCGTTCCCAACTCTTTCTGCAAACTGATCCAAAATCTAGAAGTAAATTTTGAATCTCTATCTGAAGTAATGGATATTGGTATTCCATGTAGCCGTACAATCTCACGAATGTACAGTTGGGCTAGTTTCTCCGATCCATGGGTAATTGGAATCGGTATAAAATGAGCGCTCTTTGTGAGACGGTCTACTATTACCCAAATAGCTGTGTTGCCCCTATTTGTCTTGGGTAAACCCGTCACGAAATCCATCGCTATGTGCTCCCACTTCCATTCTGGAATTTCCAATGGCTGTAATTTCCCATATGGTCGTTGATGTAAAGCTTTCACTTGTTGGCATGCAAGGCAACGCTCTACAAACGAGGCTATATCTCGTTTCATCCCGTCCCACCAA
The DNA here is from genome assembly GCF_028751815.1 of Salvia miltiorrhiza. Classification (NCBI taxonomy): domain Eukaryota; kingdom Viridiplantae; phylum Streptophyta; class Magnoliopsida; order Lamiales; family Lamiaceae; genus Salvia; species Salvia miltiorrhiza. Next base: position 14,123,906 of record NC_080388.1, read on the forward strand.
AACTTCTGTTTTAGATCTTGGTACATTTTGGTACTTCCGGGATGAGCGGTATAGGGCGTGTCATGAGCTTCACTCATGATCTCGTTTCTGAGTTCCTCGTTATGGGGAACACACAATCTTCCTTCAAAAAGAACTGCGTTATCCGTTGCCTCTTGGTAGCCTCCTGGCGTGCCTGTTCGGATCTTGAGACGAACTTTTTCCAAGCTCTCATCCGTTCTCTGGGCACTGACGATCCTTTCTCTGAGGTCTGGGACGGCTACCAGAGTTGCAATAATTGCTCTTGTCGTTGCCGGTGGTTGAACCACTTCTATCTTCAATTTGTCAAAATCCCTTACAAGCGTGTCTTCTTGAGTGAGAAGAAGTCCTAACTCGGATTGAGTTTTACGACTTAAAGCATCAGCTACTACATTAGCTTTTCCCGGGTGGTAGTTGATACCGCAGTCGTAATCCTTCACGAGCTCGAGCCATCTCCTCTGTCTCATATTCAAGTCTTTTTGTTCGAAAAAATACTTAAGGCTTTTGTGATCAGTGAAGATTTCACATCTAACTCCGTATAGATGGTGTCTCCAAATTTTCAAAGCATGCACAATTGCTGCTAGTTCCAGATCATGAGTGGGGTAGTTCAATTCATGTGGCCTTAGTTGTCGCGAGGCGTAGGCAATGACCTTTCCTTCTTGCATCAACACACAACCTAGCCCATTTTTGGACGCGTCCGTGAAGATCACGTATTCTTTATCGGCTGCTGGAACTGCTAGCACTGGTGCAGTTGTCAATTTCTTCTTCAGCTCTTGGAAGCTGGCTTCACACTCTTCGTTCCACTTATACTTGATTCCTTTGTGAAGTAATTGCGTCATTGGTCTCGCTATTTTAGAGAATCCTTCGATGAATCTCCGGTAGTATCCTGCCAAACCTAAGAAACTCCGGATTTCATTAGGTGTGGTTGGTGATTTCCACTCGCGCACTGCTTGCACCTTAGCGGGGTCCACCTTGATTCCATCTGCTGATACGATGTGCCCTAGAAACATTACTTCTTTCAACCAAAATTCGCACTTGCTGAATTTGGCGAACAACTTCTCCGTCTTTAATGTCTCCAGGATGATTCTCAAATGATTTTCATGTTCTTGGTCATTCTTAGAATAGATGAGGATATCATCTATAAACACTAAGACAAATTTGTCTAAGTATGGATGGAAAACTCGATTCATGAGGTCCATGAATACTGCCGGTGCATTGGTTAGACCAAATGGCATGACAACGAATTCATAGTGACCATATCTTGTGCGGAAAGCGGTCTTAGATATATCCTCTGGTCTGATCTTCAGTTGATGATACCCAGACCTTAAATCTATTTTTGAGAATACACTGGCTCCTTTGAGTTGATCGAACAAATCATCTATCCTTGGGAGAGGGTATTTGTTTTTAAGCGTCAGTTTGTTCAACTCTCGATAATCAATGCACATTCTCATGGTTCCATCTTTCTTCTTGACAAAGAGTACAGGCGCTCCCCAAGGCGAGACACTGGGTCTGATGAAACCCAAGTCCAAGAGTTCCTGTAGTTGCACCTTTAATTCTTGTAGTTCCTTTGGGGCCATCCTGTACGGTGCCTTTGATACTGGGGCAGATCCAGGTTCTAGATCAATGGTGAAATCTAGTTGCCTGTCTGGAGGTAGTCCTGGCAATATTTCAGGAAAAACTTCTGGAAAGTCTCGTACTATTGCCACATCTTCCACTTTCTTGTCTTCACTAGCTTCCCCGTTTAGGTAGACGAGATAAGCTGTGCTTCCTTCCTTCATCATCTCTTTTCTGGCTTGTAATGCGGATATCACTGGTACTCTTTTCTTCATACCTATGCCGTGAAATTCCGTCGGTTCCTTTCCAGGTGGTCGAAGAGAAATTTTTCGTTCACTACAAAGGATGGTGGCGTGATTTTCAGCTAGCCAGTCCATTCCTAAGATCATATCTACGTCCCACATGAGCAGAATATTAAGATTGTTCGCTACCATCTTAAGTTCTCCTATTTCAAATTCTACGTTCGAGCAAACATGTGTGGTGGTAGATCTTTCTCCTGAGGGTGTAGTGATTCTTAAGGCACACTTAGCTCGTTCTGATTCGATTTCTACGGTATCTACGCAAGGGGCAGATATAAAAGAATGCGAGGCACCAGTATCGAACAGAATCATTATGGAAAAACCTTTAAGCTTGCCCATACCTGCCAGGTTTCCTTGGTTTTTCTCGGGCTGGTTTTGGGTGAGAGCAAAGGCTCTCGCCTGCTGCGGCAATGGTTGTTGCCGCCTCTGTTGCTGTTGGCGCTGTTGGTTCTTGTGTTGGTATTGCTGCTGGTATGGCTGTTGTTGGCGGGGCTGGTATTGGTATTGTTGCTGGTATGGCTGTTGTTGGCGGGGCTGGTGTTGCCCTTGAACTGCTTGCAGGGGCTGGGCATAAGTGGCCCTGATTGCCGCGCCCTGCTGTTTGTTGGGGCATTGTGAGGAGTAGTGGCCCTTCTGGCCACACGTGTAGCAACTGTCAGTTCCAGCCTTACAGACACCACGATGTGGTTTGTGGCATTTTGGACAAAGGGGAACTTCATTTTGTCTTTGGCTGCCTCCAGCCGGGGCAGGACCCTGTTGCTTCCCTTGTCCTTGTTGCTGATATTGTCCCAACGGCGCATTTCCTTGCCATGGCCTCTTGTTAGTCTGGTTTTCATTTCCTCCATGGTCGTTCCAGTTGCGCTTCCCTTTAAAGTTCTGAGGGCGTGCAGGTGGGTTGGCTGGCGCTGGGGTCTGTGATGGAGCCAACCTTTCTACTGGCATCGCAGCTTCGATGTCCAGTGCCCTGTTCAAAGACTCAGTGTATGAGAGTCCGCCATGACTAGCTAGAGTCATCCGAATCTCGTGCCTCAGACCGGCACAAAATTTCTCCGCCATTTTCTCATCAGTATCCACCTGTTGTGGAGCATAACGCGATAGATCGCAGAACTCTCTGTCATACTCTGTCACCGTCTTCTTCCCTTGTTTCAGGCTATAGAACTCAGCCTCCTTCTTCTTTCTGTAGCTTTTGGGAATATACTTATCATATAATCCCGTCTTAAAGTCTTCCCAAGTGTATGCCGCCCATTGTTCGGGAGTCAGAGTCTTTCGGCGGGCTTCCCACCAAAAGTCAGCCGATCCGGCTAGTTGGAAAGACATACACGAGAGTCGCTCCTCTTCTGTGCAGTGTAGGAAAGTGAAGATACGCTCCAAGGCGCGTATCCAAGCTTCGGCCTCGGCTGGGTCGCCTGTCCCAGTAAATGTGGGCGGATTCTGTCGAAGAAACAGTTCTTCAGTCCTTCTAGCAGGGGGTGGAGGGGGTGGGGTAGGTTCCCTGTCGTTTCGCCGTCCCTCAGGTATTTCATCACGATTTCCATCATTGTTAACGTTTCTCCTAGCGGGGCGACCTCGTTTAGGCGGCATTCTGTACAATACAAACACCCATTTTAACGCATTCTATACAGGAGTCTCTAAGGTAATTAATAAAGAACTGTTTGTCAAATTTAACTTATCATAACTCCAAAACTAAAATATAACAGGAACCGTTGCATGCACAAGTCACATTATTCAAAGTTACTACATTCTTAACTGACTCGTGAAGAATAAAACCCGTAGAGAAACATAAAACATAAACGAGATCGTCGTAGAAAACCCATGCTAGGGTCATTTATATCTCATGGAAAATTGTCTCATCGAGGGCTTTTACATCGTCAACCCAAAATGTAAGTAAAGTCTATCTAGTACTCCCTATGATGTACCGGCTTACTAGTTAAGCAATCACAAAAGGGTTTTTATTTATTCGCGGAATGTCCTAGAGACCAACATTTCCGTACTAATGCTAGCTAGAAACAACATAAATAAAAAAAAAAACATAGTCATTGGAACGAATTATCGCTTCCGGAGTACATCCACAAGTTAAAACTATCAAATCTGTGAACTCTGAGTCGCGGTACGACTGCTCCTCGGTGACGCCAGGGGGTCCTCTTCTGGATCCTCCTCGGGGTCCTCCTCCTCATCCTCGCCCGGCTCCCAGCTGGGCAACGGAGTCTCTCCCTGGCCCTCGTCTGTCTCCCGCATGATCTGGGCTGAGCGGAAGATATCGTCCACAATCTCACGGATCGGATCGTCTCTGGTGCTGATCCTGGCCGTGGCACGAGACTCGGTTGGAGCTGGAGGTGGCACGGGTTCAGGACGAATAATCCTCATCGTACCATACTGTGCTGTATCGTCATCCTCCTGCATAGGGTATTTGCCCCTATCTAGAAACTCCCTCATGTTGGCCATGACCCTGTCGACATCTGCCATGGCAGCCTCAAACCTTGCGTCTATCGTAGGTATTAGTGGTGGTGGAGTAGCAGTAGCTCGGATCGCTGAGTCAGGAGGCGATGGGAAATCCCTACGAGCCCGTGGACGAGAAGGGCCTGTCTCGTCATCGTGCCTACCACGGCGCCCTAGAACTGAGGCACGTGGTGGAGAATCTCGTGGCAAGGCCATCGGAGACTCAGGGGCAGTAGTGGGTGTCTCCGCTGGCAAAGGCGTCCCCACTTGTACGTAGTCTCCCGGAAGGATGTAGGGCCCTAGAGGGGCGCGGCCCCACAAAGTGAAACAGATCTGAAGCTCCGCGATAAAGCTAGGGAAGTCTCCCATGAGGTCGTGGTAATCTTTTCGGCGAAAGATGTAGTGGGCAGAGATCTGCCTAGCCCATCCCTGCCACTCGGAAGGTAACAGTAAGATCAACCTCTGGATACCGTCATACCCTGATACTCCATGTGCACTCGCCTCAACCCAGTGTTTGTGAAAACCTGCGAGGAACTGTCCGAGGTTATCCCCGTGACATGGAGCATAGGTGCGGTAGGACCGCTCGACCTCCTCTGGACTAGCCCATGGGGGCAGTGGTCGTCGTCGGGTGAAAACAGTCCTCGCCATCTAACAAAGGAAGTTCTATCGTCAAAAGTAGCACACGACAAGTAACTTAAGGCGATAAGGTTCTAAATATCTAAAATCGGAAAACAAGTTCGGTTCAATAACCATAACGTGCAAAAATACCTCATCATCTAAATCTAGCATTTACACAAGCCATACAGGTTCTTAATACTTAATTACAGATTACCAATTCGACTATCGTATAGTTCTAGTGTCGTTGTTTTCCGAACTTAGGGCTTGTTATGTGATGATGATATTTTCTTAAATCTAGCAACGAGCACTAAAAGTTTCAACAAAATAAGTTCAAAAGGCCAAGCTAATTCGAGATCTCATCGTAGAAAAACACTCGAATATTTAAGTTATGCCCATGCCATCAACGTACTATTGGCGTTCGTTACGCTGCTCAATCTTCATGCTCGTGGTTTCATCATGCGACCCTTCGTGTAATTCTTCTTTCTCTATTTCGACCATCATTGTCGATGTCATCGTAACATGAAGAAAAAATTAAGGCATCTCCCTAAGTTCTCTTCTATGTTCCGTCGTGAGAGTGAGCATATATAACTTAACAGTTCTAAGTTCTTGTGATTCATACCATAGTCATACTTATTCGTGCTTCATACATTTCAAGAAATTAACTTAATTAAAACTTGAAAGTACTTACCATAACCTTCGTTGAGCGTGACGAGATGTAGTGCCAAGCTTTTGTCAACTAGTTCAAAGGTGTATTAACTCACTTAATCTAGACTCAACTTAGAAGGAATGATTAGTACTCAGAGCAAAAGAAATGCTCTGATACCATTCTGTCACGACCGCACTTGCTAAGGATAGCAAATTCGGGGAAACCGCGACTAAGGGAGGGGATTTAGGAGCGGGAGTTAGAAAGGGGCATATTCGGTTTCTTGATGACTCGACTTGTATAAGGAAATTAATCGAAATATCTAGATATCAACGAAGGCCACAAGGGGATCGTACATAATATTATCCCAAAACGGGGTACTCAATGGTTTTAGTACATTATTAAATAATACATATTGTTTGACAAATGACATAATATCTTAACATAATCAGTGTTCGCAGCGGAAATAACAATAACTTGAGTATATGTATGAAGACATATACTCCACTCTGAGGTTCTCGTCCTAAATTGACAAAAACTCCGCTTGCACACTACATCCTCGATCACAGCTCAACCTGCACATTTAAAAATACATGCAGGGCTAAGTACAAAAGTACTTAGTGGACACTTGCCGAAATTTACATATATGCATAATATTTTATTGTCAAGCCTTTCAACAGTAGTAAGATACGAGGGTTTTCCTTTAAAGACTCGTATTTACCAAACATAATATCATTTCTTTCATTAATAACCCGCGCAGGTATTTTATATCATTAATCACCATATCAGTAACTCGTGCCGAGAGGGAGGCCTCCCTCTACGGACACTATGATCGGCCAACCCGCTAGATGACTCACGATCACAAGGTGTACACTAATTCCGAAGGGATTTGCGGTCCCATCCAGAATCCGAATTCGATTAACATCAGATAGGCAATTAATAATAAAACATAAAGCATTTAGGCATTGACAATATCATTTAAATTCATAAGCATAAAGTCTTAGCAATTCTAATATATATGGTTTTAATTTATACGTAGAAAGCCTACCTGAATAGTAGACTCACGGTTTAGCTCTAACTCTGGTGCTTGACCTTTAATCCGAGAAAATAAAATAAGATTCTAATTCTCGAAAAAAAAAATCTCAATAAATGAGGATGCGTGAAATGATTATGCATGACTCATATTCCTTTAATTAAATTATGAGATGCTAATCCTATTTAAGGAAATAAAGCTCGTCTTATGAGGTCGGATTATTAATATTTAATAATCTACTCATCTTAAAAATAATCTAATTCACTTACTAATTAATAATTAGTAAGTCTTAAAATTAATCACTAATTAAATATAATTAGGATTAATAATGAGGGCTTAAATTAATAGATAGCAACCCAACTGAATAATTAATCCCGGATCCAACAAGTTTATACTACAGCCCAAAGATTTAAATAAAGCCCAAGGGGATAGAATATATATTGTTTCAGCCCACTTAAAAAAAATGAAAGGGATTTATTAATAATACAGGCCCAATAGCAAAATAAATTGAAAAGGCCCATTCCTCCATTCCTTCACATCTCGGTCTTTCTCTCTAAGCTCTCCCAATCTCACGCCCGCAGCCTCCTCTCCTCTCAATCTCTCCCAAACTCAATCTGCCTTCAGACGAGGCTTCCGCCGCCGCTGCCACCCGCAATCCGGCGAGCCAGTCGGTCGTCGCCTCGGTTCTTCCCGACGCCGGTCTGCTCCCTCGTCTCCTCTCTCTCGATTCGAAGCATCGGTGGAGAGCCCGAGCCCTAGTTCATCTCCTTCTAGAAAATCCCGCCGTGGCCGTGGGTTCTGTAAATCCGGCGACCCACCACCGTCGTCTCTGAGAATCCGGTTAGTGGTCGTTGCTCGGAAACCTGAAATCGGTCTGTCTTCTCGACCTCTGCTCTGGCAACGAGCTCAGCCCTCAACATCTCTCTCACTCTCGACTTACAGATCGTGGAGCACCAAGGCGAGCTTCTCGCCTGAAACCTGCTGCCAAGCACCGAGCGCCGCTGCTGTAGGGAGGCCGGCGAACAGTCGGGGTCTCGATCCGATGCGATTAGCTCGGGTGAGCCTGGCTGTTGTCGCCTCTGAAATTAGTGAGGCCATCGCCGCTCCCTGCTCTGACGCACACGTTTGTGCCGACACGACGAAGGCAAGGGTCGAGCCCTGACCTCTCGGCTCTGTTGCTGCTGTTCGGTTAATGGCGAGCCGGGGGTCCGCCATTTCCAGTGTTTCTCTGAGTTTCGAAGCCGAGGGAAGCTCCGTTGTCGCGTCGTCCTCCCCAACGCCCTTGTCACTCCGAAATCTGGAGATAGCCGCTGCCTTCGCCGTTGCTGAAAATGGAGGACCAGCGAGCTTCGTCGCGCCGCTGTCATTGGAAAACCGGTGAACGCCTGCTGCTTCACCCGCGAGTCGCCGCCCACTCGTCGTCTCTCGGTCCGACTGAACAGGGCCGCGTCCCTCGTTGTCTAAAAGCTTAGTTCTTCAAGTTTCGTTCCCTTCTTATTCTACGAATTATAGGTGTTGTTGTGCTAAGTAAAAGGCCATGATTTTTAAGCCTAAATCGTGTATGGTTACATGCTGTTGGTTATACATAGAAGTGAACATGCTGTTGTTTTTTTAATAAGTAAGAAGTGAGATGATAAGGCTATGTGTGTAAGTCATAGTGTGTTTGATTCTATAGAAGTAACTAGTTATGCTACTCCCTTCGTATGATGCATTTCAATCTAATGAATATGATTTCTGTGGGTGTGCATCATGTAACAGGAGGAAGTAAATTGAAAAGAAACAGAATACCTTAATGTTTGCTTTGGTTGAAGGTTGCAGATGAATTGAATTAAACTGAAACTTGTGAATACTTTGGCAGAGATGGATGAAGAGCAGTACAAGTGTGGAATGGGGATGAAATGAAGATTAATAGCTGCTGAAATCTGAAACCAAATGAAGGTGTTCGGGTGTGAAAATTTTGCAAATATGCTGCTGGAGCTGGAGTCAAAAAGAATATTACATAGGCGTGGAGCTGGAGTCAAAAAAATGTCCAGAATAGATGGTTGAGCATGCTTAAGGGATAGCTGCAGATTTTTTTCACACACATACACTATTCCTTTTTTTTTTAAGTGTTGGTAGATAGATAGAAAAATAGGGGTTTGTAAAGTGAAGTATAAACAGAAGCAATAATTCTTGTCTTGGAATTTCTATATCTGTAATATTGTATTGCATTTTTTTTTTAAATAAAATCCAACTACCGGGTTTTGTTAATATCGCGTGTTTATGAAACTACTCGATATCTGCTTCCTTTCTTAGCTAGAATAAATTCTAAATTAAATCCGTAGATTTAATTCTTCATAAACCGGAATAAATTCACGACTCAAGAAATAATAATAAAAATAGAAAAATAATTCTATTGTGATTAATAAATAACATGACTTCGCTAAGTCAGTTATGAATCTGAAATAATTATTGGCTTACTCAATAATTTTCATTGCGATTTTATTTACGCGAAACTACTGACTTGGTAATAAAATAATAATCCTGCTTAATTAGAATATAATCCAGTGTCATAAGTTGAATTTAAATAATAAATAACTACTGGGCCTGATTTACTGAAAGATGAAATAATAATTATCGTATTACTGGATTTAAATATAATAAAAGAGCGGGTTGTTACATGATCTCATTCATCATATAACTCATTATACACATATAGATACACATGTATGTCATCTTCTTCCTCAAACTAACACTTTTCATTTCATTCAAAATTCTCAATTTAATCATGCCATAGTCCTTTATAAAGTCCAATTAGCATATAGACATCATTAATCCAAACATTGATCTCATAATTCAAAAATACCCAAATCCTAGTAATCTAAACTCAAGCAATTTCACATATAATCAACAATTAGCGAAATTAACCTTTAACTATCATTACTATCATGCTTATTATCAATTATCCTTAGCCAATTCAAATAATTAACACATAAATCAAAAAGCCCTATTTTATATCTAACTAAACTTTTTGAAAATTTACAAACATACATAAATCATTAATCCAACCTTAGATTAATCAAATTGAGTCATTTAATAGCACATATAAGACATCAATTTATCAAATCTCATCATCAATAAAAACTTCCCAAATTTTAGCAAACTAAACTCTAATGAAAACTCACGTATCAACGTAAACTCTTAATAAAAGCATGACAAGCGTTCACATAATGATCATAAAGTAATTAGACCTCATTTTACCAATCATCAACCTCTCAATATATGAAAACTCAAAAACTCATATAAACTAAACTAAGTCAAAATTTTATTTAGCCAACAAAAGACCTAGTCAAACATAATTAGACACTAATATCATGCTCAATTACATATATCCTAAACCAAAATCACTTAAATAACACATAGGCAAAAAGTCCTAATTTTTATTAAACTAAACTCTTTGAAATTTTATAACACACATGAATCTTTAATTTAATCATAGATCCATCAATTTTAACCATTTAAACTCACATATAATCCATCAATTACAATTTAGGGCATAGATACACATGTCCCTAATTTTATTAAATTAACTCACCTCAAATTCATCAATTGACATCAAATAATCAATTTACTCCATCAATCATCATCATAGACATCACATAGACTCATTCTCATCATCAATTCATCATTTAACACATCAACTCACCAATTCCAATTTTTTTGGTAAACTAAACTCAATCGACTTTCACATCTCAAAGCATATACTTTCACAACACACATCAATCATAAACAAACACCACATAGACCTCATTTTTCACCCCAAATCAAGGAAGGAAAAAAAAAAAATTGAAGGGTAAAGACCCATTTTTTTGAAAATTTTAAGAACAAGGGAGGGGTGATTTTCTTTCTTCAATCTTTCGAGAATACTCACATACAATATCATTCAAGCAAGATTTATGGAATACATGATCACTTACCCAAATTTCTCACCAAAACTCACACTTTCTCACTCTAGCTTGGAAACCTTTCTTCAATGATCCTCTTGAATTCAAGTAGCTAGGATGTTTTTATGTAAGATTTAAGAGTGAAATTGAGGTGTTTGGTATAATTTTTTTTTTTTTTTTTTTGGAAGCTCCGAAGGTCTCTACAATGGATGAAAATGGAGGAAAGTGAGAGAAAGAGGGAGAGAGGTGTTGGTCGAAAATGATGAGTGAGTAGTGAGAGAGGATTTTGCAAGATTGTAAATGATCTTGTGATCTTTAAAGAGGATTTTGTAATCTTAAGGAAATATTGGCAATTAATGCCTTGATCTCTCTCTCTCTAAACTCCACACTATCTCTCTAATCTCTACACTCTCTCAATAATCTCTACACTTGGCAAATTGTGGTATTTAGTCACATGGTAGGGAAATTAAAGTAATAGTGTGAGAAGGGTGATCAAAAATAAATCACAAAAACTATGGAAATGTACTAATTAATAAAATACCAATACATAATTATTCATGTGACCACATAAAATAATTATAGCACTGTCACAGCCCGCAATCCCTAAGGATGGCTTAACCGGGGTTATGACTCGGGAAGGGGATTAAGAAGCGGGGAAAGAAAGGGGCATTTACTTAACAATCAAATATTTTACGAAAAGAGACATTTATTATATAACACTAGGATCATAACTGATCACTTGGGCAAAAACAAGACATTCGTTCAGGAAGGCCCGTCGAAGAGGATTACCCAACAAAAGAGTATCATACTTAAAATAAAACATTAACATAATTAGAGTATCTTGCAGCGGAAATACGTGTGAGTTATACATATGAAGATGTATACTCAAGGTTACATTATTATTCTATGTCAAAAGGTACATCCGCTCAACTCCACTCCATTCCATCACCCGCTCAACCTGCACATTAGGGAAAACAACATGCAGGGCTGAGTAAAAATACTCAGTGAACATATGCCGGAAATATAACATTTTATATCATTTGTTGTACTGCCAACAGTAACACACAGGGTTTTACTTGAAGGACCTGTGCTTACTAAACATTTTCTTTCATTTCATAAAGTTGGATGCGCATCCCATTTTCGGTCTATATGATCCATATCTGTTCCTTTTACACGCCGGGAAGGAGGCCTCCTTCCACGGACGCCAAGACCGGTCGCAAGCGACACACAATCTCCATAAGTGTACACGTTAACCCTTACTAGCAAACCTTCGTCTAGCGTAGGGTCCGAATTCGATTTCCTTTATAGTTGGCGAACCAACACAGATAGGATACATACATAAAACATAAACATTTTTGGCAGACAATCATTTCATAAACATTTCCTTTCCTTTCATAAGAACCATTCATCATTTAATCATTTCCATAAACATTTCATTTCATAATAATCATTCATCATTTGAAATATCACAGTTATATCATGTCATTCATTTCATTTCGTATAAGAGGCCTGTATCCAGGGGATCTCTATATACGTGTTTTAAGAAAGCCCACCTTATTCGTTCCCACTAGGGGCGTAGAGTTACCTCCTTCTTTAGCTTTCACTTCCCGTCTGGACCTTTATTGACGAAGAGTCGATAAGTTCGAGAAGAAAGTCGTGTAAGAAAGGAAGATAGGTCTCTAAACTAAACTATCTCCTTTAATGATTTTAGGGTTCTAGCATCCATATTAATCTTGTCTCGTTCAAAACCTTAAACTCAAAACATCTATCACATAACTAACATTTAGGTTCGAAACCGTTTATTTGAACATCATCATGCGCATCAATCATAACTCGTTCTACTCACGCCATCAAGTTAAATATTCCGTCATTTAAAAATAAATCATAGGATATCACATAGACAAATTATATCATCATAGATCATGCTTTCTCATACTTAAAACAATTTAATCCTTTTCAAATAATCCATAATAATAAGCCTTTTGAAAGGAATGCATTAAATAAGAGTTTATCTCAAAATATTTTATTTTAAAATCCACTTATAAAAATACTTGAAATAAATGAACTCCATTTAAATAATTAATTTAAAGGTTCATATGTAATTAAATTAATCAAGCTCAATTTAAATTAAATAAATAAGAGCTCAAATGATTTAAATAAATACAAGCCCAAATTAATTAGATAAATTAGGTCCATTATATTTTATTAACCAAGAGCCCAAACATTTAAATTAACAAAGGCCCAAAACTTTTAAATGAAAATCCATCAGCTTTTATTTAAAAGGGCCGAGCCCAATAGACAGAGGCTCATCAGATTTTTAATATCTCAGGCCCATAGTTAATTAAATAAGGGCCCAAACACTTATTAAAATCGGCCCAAGTCTCGGCCCAACAATTAACTATGGCCCAAAGCCCATAATATTCTCTTAAACCTAGTTAACACACACTAGACACACTCAAACACACACACATCAAAGCTGCGCCTATCATCCCTCCCTTTCTCTCTCGGACGTGTTCTGCCGCCGCCGCTGCCGTTCAACGGCGCCGTCGCCGCCGGCGAGCGGCGCGGCTGTTCCATCTCTCTCCTTCCCTGAACTCTCCTCTCTCACCCTCTCGCCTCTATCTCTCTCGCTCACTCTATCTCTCTCACTCACTCTATCTCTCTCGCTCACTCTATCTCTCTCACTCACTCTATCTCTCTCACTCACTCTACCGGAAACAGACACAGCAAGCGCCACCACGCCGCCGCTGTCACCTCCTCCGCCTCACCTCCACGACGGAACCATCGTCTCCGGCGAGTAGCTTCGCTTCCGACCTCCCTCTCTGATCGGTTCTGTGACTGCAGCAGCGAAGGCTGCCGCGGCCACCTCCGGTCGTCCTCGCCTTTCCCGTTTACGTCTCCCTCTCTCTCACATCTCCCCCGTTAACAGACGTCTCCCTAATTTCCGGCGAAGCCGCAGCCGCAGCCGCCGACAACCCAGGTAAACCCTTATCTTCTATCATTTTCCCCTTCTTTCTTTTTTTAAACTTTACGCTAAAAACCCTCTCTTCTTCCCCTTTGATTCGTGGCAGATCGGAGGCAACGGCAGGTTCACTGCCGCCGCTCCGTCGCCGGCGACGAGCCACCGCGGCTGCCGCCTCCCTCTGATCTCGACTCACACACACACAGTAGGGTCAAGCCTCATTTTCAGTTTAAAAAGAAACATAAGATTATTCTCATACTGTAATTCCTCAATTGTAAAGTGTACTCAAGCATATATTCATGTAAATATGAATTTCTTTTCTTCTAATATAAGCTCTCTCTAATTTCAGTTCATATATAGCATATCTTGTAAACACATAAAAAATATCCAGTAATTGTATGTGGCTTTGGTGGTTCTCTGCACAGGTTAAATGAAATAAGCTTAAGGAGAAAAACCTTAAGATTCTGGTGTATGTTGTTGTCTGAACTTGCTGCAGGAATTTAGAAATGGTGAAGTGGTGTGGTTTGGGTGAAGAATGATGTAGATTATAAAAGAAAATGGGGTGGTGAGAATCGTGGAAATTTCTTCAGCTTTAGTATGAACACATAATTCTTTTTCAGCTTGATAATTATGAACATGGACTTTCTCTTCAGCATGCTTATGAACATGGACTTTCTCTTCAGCATGCTTAGCATGTGGTATTTTTGTCTCTATAATTATCATTTGCAGTATGAAATCTAATTGAGCTTGCCATTTAAATAAATTAAATAATCGCATATGCTCACTTTAATAATCAATTAAAGATCTATAATTAACACTTCAATGTTAAATGATCGGTAATAAATTAATGGACTCAAAATATATTTTGAGTGTCACTCATTGAAAATAAAATAAAAATAAATCATCACGTATATAAATCATCAAATTCCTATAAGTCTGTATTTTATTAATGGATGCCGAACCCTAATTATCATAATAAATCCTTAAATCAGTTATTAGAAGAATTTTATCCTCAATTAAAAGTCGGGTCATTACAAGCACTAATATTAGTGCACTCACTCAATTATAATATTCCTCTCATAGGAAAAATAATTTTAAAACAAAATATATGCTTGGAAATATTTTCATTAACCGGCATTCTTTGATTTCTCGGTAAAAATAAACTGCACTTGCTTTAGAAACTTAATTAAAATTTCAAGTGCTAAAATCCTCAAATAAAAATCATAATAACTTGCTCACAATGACATACGTAACAAAACTCACATAATCAATCAGTCACGTAATTTCACATAATATCACGTCAAAGCAGTCGGCAAACACAGACAAACTAGACGTCTCTCCGACCGATTTTTTTTTTTTTTTTTTTCACTCTTTCTTTCTCGACTCTATTTCCAACTCATTATTCCAATTTTCTTAATAGGACAGTCAATCTCTCTGACATCTCAGTACTCTCAATAGTGTTAAGACACTATCTCACAACATAGGGAAAAGTACGGGGTGTTACATGTACTATCAAATTTAGATAAAATTCATGACTTCATGCATAATTTAAAATTCATGTGGCTCATATAAATACACTTAACTCACCAATTAAAACTTATGCACCACATTTATAAAAAATTTCTTTAACTAAGCACATTAAAACACATATATAACGATCAAATCACATCAGATAAATCAAACCAGTTTTTATTATTAATGGATGCCGAACCCTAATTATTAATAATAAAGCCCTTAATCGGGGATTAAAAGTCGGGGTATGATATACTATCCCCCTTAAAAGAAATTTCGTTCCGAAATTTGTACCACAGGAAATAATTCTGGGTATTTCTCCTTCATGCTAAACTCGAGTTCTCACGTCGCCTCTTCTTGATCATGGTGCTTCCAAAGAACTATTACTAAAGGTATCGACTTATTCCTTAGTACTTTAACTTTCCGATCTAGAATAGATTCGGGTCTCTCCTCATATCAATTGGATTCCTAATTCCAATTTATATACATGAGATTTACTTGAGAATAAGTTCCCTCGTCCTTTTGCGGCGGTTCATTACTCCTACCTCATTCCTAGGGCTCATCTACGGAGTATCCTATTTTCCAAAGACCAAAATGGTCATCAACCCATTTCTTGTTACCTATCACATGCATAACACTTTCTTATGAATCTATCTTAAAACTATCATAGACCAATTAACTTAAGTCCTCGTACTCGAACACTATATTACGGTCTTAGCTTGAACTCTGAATTTCTATCATAATGAGTGGTCGATATCATTTATAGGACAAAGACTAATAATCTCAACTAATTACAATGAGACACAATTATACGAAGCCATAATTTGGGTAGTATATATACTACATCGGTAGACTAACACTTCTTGGTCTTATCAAACAAGGGAATCTATTATGACAACTCACGAGTTGCAAGGCTCAAACTCAACACAACATCAAAGCAAGGTGTTGTAGAAATTGTTCAAGAGAATCAAAAGAATGACCAGAGGGTATGAAATGATTAACTACTAGGTCGAACAAAATGACCTCGAGTAAGAACCCATCTGGCTTTTCAACCGAAAGTTGAAACACATGGGTTTTCAACCCAAAAGACGTCTACTGAGATTTGGATCATGTGGACTGGCCAGGTCCAACATCATCACCTCCCAGTCACACGGGAAACATCGTCCCGAACTTGGAGAGCCATGAACATACTATACATAACAAAGCATAAGTTCATCATGACAACTAAACTTATCTTAAGGTTCCTTATCCTATTGATCTCAAACCCCAAACCTCTCTTAAGACATATACACACAGACATACGTACACAGGCAAAACACACTATTCTTAAAATCTATCGTGTAGCAAAAGTCGATTCGATGTTCCGTCGCACTTGAACATTCGAACGTAGAGACTATGGTTCAACCTTTGATGCAACGTTTACCTTGAATTCGTCTCGTATTTTCATTCTGTGCTTTTCCTTTACCTCGTACATATCTTTTCATTTCTCTTTGTAGTTCAAAAGAACCATCATTTTCTTAAGGGAGCTGAGACGTTCTAAGTTCTCTTTCATTCTTCTAAATCATTACCTTAAGAATCTAGATTGTAGAGATATCCTACTAATCTAGTAGTCTATGTTCTTTTGAAATTGTGATCATGCATCTTATAGCAATCTATGTTCTCTGGGAAAACATATGTCACTTTTCTATCATTCATCTGATCATAACATCATAGACTGCGAAAATATGCCATGAAAGGCAAAACATTCAACATTTCATCATAACATGCTCTTCACATAAACATATTCATGAAGTATTTTAGAACATTAACATCTTTAAAACGTTGAAACTGCAGTTACCTTCTTTCCTTGATTGAGCACGATGCAATGGAGTGTTGAGCGGTGTCATATGAACCCATGTAAGTATAAAGAATCAAACTAAACTCGACTCTTTAGAATAAGGTTTCTAGGGCCAGAGCGAACGAACCGCTCTGATACCACTCTGTCACATCCCACTATCCCAATGACGGGTTAACAGGGGTTATGACTTGGGGTGAACAATAAGAAATGGAAATGGACAATTACTTAACATTAAAGTATATGGAAATGTCACTCATAGATAAAATGCTAGGATCATATATGATTATTTGGATACTTATAAAACATACACATAAATGAGAACTGATTAAGGTGGGTTACCCAATAACACGTATAACAACTTCATAACATAGAGCTATCCTAATCAAAGTGTTTTGCAGCGGAAAACGTGTGAGATATACATATGAAATGTCAAAGGAACACCCGCTCAACATCATTCCATTCCATCAGCTGCTCAACCTGCACATTTAGAAATACATGCAGGGCTGAGTATAAAAATACTCAGTGGGCATAGCCGAAAATACATTCATGCATAACATATACTCCCTCCGTCCCGTTAAAGTTGGCAACATTCATTTCGGCACGGAGATTAAGAAATTGAGTGTTATATGTTTTAATAAAGTGTGGCCTACTATTGTTGACCAAATTAGTGAGTAATTGTTGACTTAATTAAAGTAATTTTGTCATTTTTAGAAAGTGGCCTACAATTGTTGATCAAATCAGTGAGTAATTGTTGACTTAATTAAAGTAAACTTTTGCCATTTTTAAAAAGTGGCCAACTTTAGTGGGACACCCAAAATAGAAATGTTGCCAACTTTAATGGGACAGAGGGAGTATATAAATTGAACTGCCATAACAGTAACACACAGGGGTTTTCTTGAAAGACCTGCGCTTACTAAAACATTTCTTTCATTTTCATAAAGTCGATCGGCCGATCATTTTCCTTCATATGATCCATATCTGTTCCTTTCTATCACGCGCCGGGAAGGAGGCCTCCTTACCACGGACGCCAAGACCGGTCGCAAGCGACTCGCGGTCTCCATGAGTGTACACGTTAACCCTAGCTAGCGACCTTTGTCTAGCATAGGATCCCAATTGGATTTCCTTTAAAGTTGGCGAACCAACACATATAGGATACATATAAAAACATAAACATTTTTGGCAGTCAATCATTTCATTTCATAAACATTTCATTTTCATTTTATAAGAGTCATTTATCATTTGGGCATAATAATAAACTGAAATTAACAGTTAAAATCATCTCATGCATATATTCGTATAAGAGGCCTACGACACGCAGGGGATCTCTATATACGTATAGTAAAAGTAATGCCCACCTGGATAGGAAAAGCCTGAAGATCATAATCACATAAACTCGTCTTGGGAAAGCAGCGCTAATCCCCTTGGTTCATAAAGCCTACAAGAAATTCTATTCTTAATAGGTCTCGTGAAGCTAACTTAAGTCATGGTGTAGTGCTTAACATTCTATTATTCACTTAGCCGGGTTTTCAAAATTTAATGAATAAATAATTAAAAACATTTCTCTTGAGTTAAGAACACCAACAATATTCTTACTCGACTTTCTTTAATAATTGGAATTATAATTTAAAACCAATTAAATATTTTTATTGAAAAATAAATGCAATTTCATGTCATGCTTAACATATAATAAGTAATTTACTTAAAATATGCACATAATAATAATATAATATTATTATGCAAATAATTCTTTAAAATAATTAATCAAACTAATATGATAGTCTAATTAAATAAAATGGTAGAGTCCCTTAAATGAAAATCTGCACAGCCCAAGTTAATTAAACAATAATAGGGCCCATCTTTTAAATAACTGAATTAAGGCCCAACATTTTTTTTTTAAATAAAAAGGGCCCAAGTGATAAATAAATTAAAAACCCTACTGATAAATAAATTAAAAACCGGCCCACACAGAAGCCCAACAGCCCAACTAACTCGGCCCAAAACTCAAAACCTAGCCCAACACCTTCTTTTCTTCTTCTTCACCCCACGCTGACTCCACCTTCACTCTCAAATCTCTCTCTCACGGTTCCTCAATCCATCTCACTCTCTCTCTCACTTTTCACGCCAGAAATCCGCCGCCACCAGAGCTCGCCGGAGCAACGGCGACAGCCACTCACCCCTCGGTTCTCACCTCTGGACTCGACACACACACTGTCACAGCCCGCAATCCCTAAGGATGGTTTAACTGGGGTTATGACTCGGGAAGGGGATTAAGAAGCGGGGAAAGAAAGGGGCATTTACTTAACAATCAAACATTTTACGAAAAGAGACATTTATTATATAACACTAGGATCATAACTGATCACTTGGGCAAATACAAGACGTTTGTTCGGGAAGGCCCGTCGAAGTGGATTACCCAACAAAAGAGTATCATACTTAAAATAAAACATTAGCATAATCAGAGTATCTTGCAGCGGAAATACGTGTGAGTTATACATATGAAGATGTATACTCAAGGTTACATTACTGTTCTACATCTCAAGGGTACATCCGCTCAACTCCACTCCATTCCATCACCCGCTCAACCTGCACATTAGGGAAAACAACATGCAGGGCTGAGTAAAAATACTCAGTGAACATATGCCGGAAATATAACATTTTATATCATTTATTGTACTGCCAACAGTAACACACAGGGTTTTACTTGAAGGACCTGTGCTTACTAAACATTTTCTTTCATTTCATAAAGTTGGATGCGCATCCCATTTTCAGTCTATATGATCCATATCTGTTCCTTTTACGCGCCGGGAAGGAGGCCTCCTTCCACGGACGCTAAGACCGGTCGCAAGCGACACACAGTCTCCATGAGTGTACACGTTAACCCTTACTAGCAAACCTTCGTCTAGCGTAGGGTCCGAATTCGATTTCCTTTATAGTTGGCGAACCAACACAGATAGGATACATACATAAAACATAAACATTTTTGGCAGACAATCATTTCATAAACATTTCCTTTCCTTTCATAAGAACCATTCATCATTTAATCATTTCCATAAACATTTCATTTCATAATAATCATTTATCATTTGAAATATCACAGTTATACTATGTCATTCATTTCATTTCGTACAAGAGGCCTGTATCCAGGGGATCTCTATATACGTGTTTTAAGAAAGCCCACCTCATTTCGTTCCCACTAGGGGCGTAGAGTTACCTCCTTCTTTAGCTTTCACTTCCCGTCTTGACCTTTATTGACGAAGAGTCGATAAGTTCGAGAAGAAAGTCGTGTAAGAAAGGAAGATAGGTCTCTAAACTAAACTATCTCCTTTAATGATTTTAGGGTTCTAGCATCCATATTAATCTTGTCTCGTTCAAAACCTTAAACTCAAAACATCTATCACATAACTAACATTTAGGTTCGAAACCGTTTATTTGAACATCATCATGCGCATCAATCATAACTCGTTCTACTCACGCCATCAAGTTAAATATTCCGTCATTTAATAACAAATCATATAATATTACATAAACAAATTATGTCATCATAGATCATTCTTTCTCATACTTAAAATAATTTAATCATTTTCAAATAATCCATATTAATAAGTCATTTGAAAAGAATTAATTTAAATAAGAGTTTAACTCAAAATATTTTATTTTAAAGTCCATTTGTAAAAATACTTGAAATAAAGAACTCCATTTAAATAATTAATTTAAAGGTCAATTTATAATTAAATTAATCAAGCTCAATTTAAATTAATAATTAAGAGCTCAAATAATTTAAATAGATATAAGCCCAAATTAATTAGATAAATTAAGTCTATCATGTTTTTCTTTGAATAAGGCTCAAACAATTAAATTAAAGAAGCCCAAATCCTTTAAATAAAAGAAGCCCATCAATTAATTAAATAAGGGCCCAAACACTTATTAAAATCGGCCCAAGTCTCGGCCCAACAGTTAAATAAAAGCCCAAGTTCATCCCAAGCCCATCTTAATTAAAATAAAAACAAGGCCCGAAGCCCATTTTCATTTCTAACCCTAAAATAAACATACACACAACACATTCAAACACACACACAAAGCATGCGCCTCTTCTCTCTCTATCTCTCGGCTCTCTCTCCCGACTCTCTATGCTCTCTCTCTTTGTTCGGCTGAGGGCGGCGCCGCCTCCGGCGCGCCGCCTCGCCGTCGCCTCCGCTCTCTCTCTCACCCCCTCGGTCTCCTCTTCCATCTGAGCCCTATCTCACTCGGTCGTCTCTCTCTCTCTCAAGACTGCCGGAACAAGGTACAGCAGACGCACGCCGCTGTCAAAGCGGTGCGCCGCCGCCGCTGCCTCCGTCGTCCTTGCAGCAGATCCGCTGCCGCGTCAAGACCACGGCCACCGCCTTTCCTCCCTCTCTAACTCTCACCCTCGTCTCGATCTCTCTCTGGGCCGACGAACGACGTAAAACGCCGCCGCCTCCCCCTCTTTCGGTCGATCCAGCAGCCCTAATGGCTACCGCCGCCGTCGTCCTTGTCTTCCTCCGATTTCCGGCGAAGCCGCAGCCTCCGACAACCCAGGTAAACCCTAAGTTCCCCTATTCTCTTTTTCTTTTTTCTTTTCCTCAATTCCCTTTTAAAACTTGAAGCTAAAAAAAAACTCTCTTCTTCCCCTTTGATTCTTGGCAGATCGGAGACAACGGCAGGTTCACCGCCGCCGCTCCGTTGCCGGCGATGAGCCACCGCGGCTGCCGGCTCCCTCTGATCCCATCACTCACACATAAACCAGGGGTTCAAGCTCTTATTCAGTTCAAAAAGACATAGAGAAATTTGCACAAATTCAATTACTAAACTGTATACTCTTTGTATTTTCTTTAAAAGTCTGTAATTTAAGCAAATCATTGTATCCTTGCATGTATATCCGTAATAGGTTTCAAAGAAAAAGTATACACGCATATAAGAATTACTAAGCAATTGTGTGTGTGGGTTGAAACCGTGAAGTAGGCATAGAATGAAGGATGTAAAACCTTCAATATTGGAATTTGATTTGTATTTCTGCGAAATCTGGTATACATCATAAGTTAGATATGTGCTGTGAAGAAATATTGAAAATGATAGTAGTAAACATCAGCACTATTACCGTGAATCTTGCTGTTTGAAAATGGGCTGCAGTTGTTGAAAATGGTGAAGATGGTGAAGGCGTGGGGTTGGCTTTAAAGAAGAATGAGGATCGTGGAAATGTTGGTATGAACATGAAATTCTTTTTCAGCATGCTTTGTATGACTGAAGAATTTCTTCAGCATGCGTAGTAAATTCTTCGGCATGCTTAGGATTCAGCATGCTTAGGATTTATTCAAATTTAATCATTAAAAATATCTAAGAGATTAATATATTAATTATATGGTTCCAAACTCATTTAAATACATTAAGACATATAAGCCTAATTCTTATTTGAAGTATAAAATCCATTTGGGCTTGTCAATTTAATAAATTAACTAACCACATGGATCAACTTTAGTAATTAATAAAAATTCATATTTAACACTTCAATGTTAAATCCTCATTAATAAATTAATGGACTCAAAATATATTTTGAGTGTATCGTCCACTGGAAATAAAAATAAAAATAAATCATCACGTATATAAATCATCAAATTCATATAAGTTCGTATTTTATTAATGGATGCCGAACCCTAATTATCATAATAAATCCTTAAATAAGTCATTAGAAGAATTAAATCCTCAATTAAAAGTCGGGTCATTACATACTATCCCCCTTAAAAGAAATTTCGTCCCGAAATTTGTACCTCAGAAAATAACTCTGAGTACTTCACTTTCTTGTTAGACCGTAGTCTATTCTTGACCATGATGTATTCATAGGTCCCTTACTATTGGTATCGACTTATTCCTTAGTATCTGAACCTTCTGATCTAAGATAGATTCGGGTCTTTCCTCATAACTCATATCTGGACTAAGGACAATGTCGTCTCTATGGATTACATGCTTTGAATCGTAAACATACTCTCTTTATTCGCGACACAAGGGATACGTTACGCACATTCTCAAAGCTTAGCGCTAACGCTAACCAATAAGTTATTGGGCTCATCCTTTCTACAATCTCGTATGAGCCTATAAAACGGAGTTTAGGTTTACCCTTCACATTGAATCCAATGATTTCTCTTGATGGAGAAACTTTTATGGAAATTATCTCTCCACTTTCACATCATAGGTCAATTCGTCATTTGTCAACATATGATTCTGTCAATCATGGCCCTCTTTTATTCACTATCAAATTTTGACGGATGATTTCAATCGTCTAGCCATTTCATCCCAACAAAGTGGTGATCTATATTTCCTAAGGTATAACGCCTCATTTGCTAACCTATCGATAGTCGATTGATAACTAGTATTATATGTCTCACAATGAGTGACAAAAACATGTTCTCAGCTTTCACCCCGGTTTAGCTCGGTCGTCTTCAACATACCTTATTAGTAATTTCTATGTCGTTTAAGCGGAACTATAATGACTAATATTTCTAAAGCATTCTTAAGGCAACTTAAACAGTTTGTAAGGAGACCAACCATTTCGAGCATGTAGGCAGTCAGCCTAAAACGCCGCTATAAACTTTTATTCATTCATCGAAGGAATCTCGAGTCATGTGGGCATTGACTGCCCCCTTTCGTGACAACCTTTGCTTAAGTCTGAAGGGTTCGAAAAATCCATCTCGACAAAGAAATCCATTGGTTCGTTAAGGGCTCGGTTTGTCCCAAACACGACATTAAGCTTGACTTTATGAGCTCGAAGACTCAAAGTAACAATATGATATGTTGTAAAACCTTCACTTGCTAGCACGCAAGGCATATTTCAACAAATGAGGTTTCATCTCGTTTTATTCCTCCTAACTAGAATTTTTTTTCTAGATCTTAATACATCTTAGTACTTCCTGGTGATAGTATAAGGGTGCCGTGGCTTTATCTTATTCTTAAGTTCATTGTTATGGAGATGCATATCTTCCCTTCAAAGAAGATAGCATTATTTGATTCCTCGTGGTAATTCTTGAAACTTCTTATCCTTATTCTTACTCTTAACTTCTCATCCTTCCTTCGTGCTCCTACCACAATTTTCCTCAAGCTGGGTGGTTTAATCACTTCTATCATCATCTTATCACATCTTAGACGAGGCCTTCCGGCTCACTGTATCATCTACTACATTGGTCTTGTCCATGTGATGGTTAATACCAAAATCATAATCCTTTACGGGTTCAACCCATCCTCTTTGTCTCATCAGCTACTACAAATTCCTTATCAGGTTTTAGAATCTCTAGCACTACAATTCAAAATCATCAAAACTCTTTATCAGTAAACTATCATTTATACTCGACACCAATTGTTCGAGTGTCAGATACCAACATTTATGTGCGTTATTCATAACTCTCACACTCACTCCATTTAGACACATAATCGATATCAAACTCAAATAATAAATTATATCTTAACAATTTATCATGCTCATAGTTCTCGATTAAATCTCGGACTTTGTAATTAAATACTAAATTCCAACTATAATTAATTAACATGCTTCTCTAATTTATTTACCTCATTTAAACTAATAAATCTAATCCATGCTAATTTCTCATACTTAGCCATTTTATATGCATTTCTCATGCAATTCAAAAAGCTCAATAACTTACTAATCATGCTCATCTCATAAATACTCAAATAATTCATATAGTCTTACTAACATAGCATTAACTCATATGCACTGCTAGTTCACTTACATGACTTCACATACTCCACATATCTCAACTTAATAAATCATCGAATAGTTAGAAAATTCGTATTTAATGGAAATAAATTCCAAAAATTTAAATACAAATATTTTTAATTATTCTAAACACATTGGCATGCTCAAAATAACTCAATTAAAATTGAGCATCGCTCGTCTCTGGCCTTATGACTCACGGCCTTCATCAAATTTGAACCTTGGTGTTCAAATTAATCTAAGTAAATTATACGTGCAATATTTAATAAATATAAACACATATATAAACTCAAATCATTCAATATGTTCCAGAAAATGCCACTTCCTTGAGCAAAACTCACATCTACTAATTTGGCATAAATTCGTTCACCTAATAGTACTTGTGTACATGGTCCCTAAATGTTCCTTATGTTCGTCTTCATTCTTGGAGTCACTAAGACGAACTTATCCAGGTGAAGGTAGAATACTCTATCAATGATGCCCATGAATATATCTGGGCATTTTGTTAGCCTGAATGGCACAACTACAAACTTGTAGTGGTCATAACCCGTTCTAAAAGTTGTCTTGGGTGATGACATCCGATCCTCAATCGATCTTGGAAAACACATTTGCACTTTTGAGTTGGTCAAATAATTCATCTACCCTCAGTAAAGGATATTCATTCTTGAGTATTAATTTGTTCCACGCTCTATTGTCTGTGCGCCTTTTTAAAGTGTCATATTTCTTCATAACATACAAATATGCGCTCCCGATGGGAATGCACTAGACATGATCTAACTTAGGTCTAGTAGTTTCTGCAACTGGATCTTTAGGTTCTCCGATTCCTTTGGAGTCATCTTGTTCGATGCTTTTGATACACGTGTCGATCTTGGTACTAGGTCGATGGTAAATTCTACTTGTCTATTGGGTGGCAGTCTTGGTAAGTTCTCCGGATAATCATAATGAAATTCACGTATAACTTCTACGTCCTCAACTGTCCTTTCTGTGCTAGCTCATCCGTTTAGGTATACAAGGAAAGCTTGGTAATGTTTCTTATTTATCACCTTCATGGCCTGTATATATGAAATAACTGGTATCCGCTCCTTATACTAATCTCGTGAAAACTTAAAGCGTCTATTCTTGGAGGTTTGAAGGAGATTTCCCATTCATTGCATAAATCATAGCATATTGTTCTCAGCTAACCAGTCCATTCTTAAGGTTACATCTATGTTCCATATTGGTATAACATCAAGTTATTCGCTACCACCTTAAGTGATCCTACATTCAATTAAAGGTTCATATAACTACGTGTTACTATCATCGTTCCTTCTATGGGTGAAAAGTTTCTTATGTCTTGATCACCTTGTTCAGTTTGAATTTGTGTCGGGTGATCCCCGTGCATAACTACCTCGACGTCTAGAGTTTTGCTGAGCAATTCAAAGTACGTAAACTCAACGTGGTTAGCGAATGTCATTCTTATCTCATACTTTAGGCCAGGTCGAAACTTCTTCTGGATCTTTTCATTGGTGTCCACCTATTGTGGGGCATAACGGACATGCCACAACAAATGTGGTCATACTGGGTCATAGATATCCTGTTTTGCTTCAGATTGAACATTTTCGTTTCTCTCCTCCTATCGCAGATATTGAAAATATATGTCATATGTATCCGTCTTAAAGTCTTTCTAAGCCAAGTTTGCTAACCATTCTTGAGTCATTGCTTTTCTTTTGGCTTTTCACCAAAATTTAGATCTAGTCAACTGAAATTCAACACATGAAGTCGTTCTTGTGCGATACAAGGAAAGCAAAGGTTCTCTTCATTGTCTTAATCTAAAGTTTACCCTCAACTGGATTCTTGGTTTCATAGCTATAACAAGCTTTACTCGAGAAAAAGTTCATCCATCTTTCGTAATGGTTCATTTTTGTCCCCATCTCGTTTCTAGCTTCTCATCTACCAGACATTCTATAAAAAAAAATGATCATCAATACATTCCTTTTCTCATATCACATGCGTAACACTTTTTCCATGATTCCATCGTGAAATCAGCATAGACAAAATAACTCAAGTCCTTATTCTCAAACCTTACGGTTTGTACTATAAATTGCTAACAAAATGTATGGTTGATAATAATCAAAGGAGAAGAACTAATGTCAACTAATTTTAGACACAAACTGATGGACAGTTAATCAAGCTATAGTTTGGGTGACTTACTAAGTCAATATACTAACACTTCTAGTCGTATACCTCAAAAGAATCTACTAGGGCAACTCAAAAGTTGTAAAAACTCAAATCTCAAATGATATCAGAATAAAGTGTTGCAGAAAATTTGTTCAAGAGACTCAAATAAATAACCAGAGGGTAGAAAGGAGTAACTACCAGGTCGAACAAAATGACCTAGAGTGAGAACCCATCTGATTTTTAAACTGAAGTTGAAATACATGGGTTTATAAACCCAAAAGACGTCTACTGAGATTTGGATCATGTGGACTGGCCAGGTCCAACATAATCACTTCCCAGTTACACGGGAAACATCATCCCGAACTTGGTAATTCTGGGTCTTCTAATTTCTCATCATACTATACATAACAAAACTTAAGTTCGTAACAGTAAGCTAGTAGCTGAAGCATTGGGTCCTATTTCTTAGACTTATATTCCGAACGTTCAACATTCTTCCATAAGTAGATATATTACAACATAGTAATGTAACAGTCCAACCATATTCTTTCTATAACTCATCATGAAACAAAGTTAATTCGATGTTCTGTCAGGTGTGAACTATCGAACGTAGAGACTATGCTTAAAAACCTTCGTGGTGTAACGTCCATCTTGAAGTTTTCTCATGCCTCCTTTCGTTGACTTACTATCATCGTGGCACGTATCTTTTCAGTCTATCTTTGAGTTTTAATGAAACTACAGTCTCCCGAAGGAAACCAAAACATTCGAGGTGTTCAGTCATTTTCTGTTTCGTCATTCTCAAGCATCTAGGTTATAGGGATACCCTATAAATCCATCAATCTATGTTCTTTTGCAAATGTGATCATAAAACTTATAACAATCTACATTCCTTGAAAACGTGTTCATTATCATTCATTCCTCGAATCGTATTAACATAGTACGCATCAAACCTGTCATACCAACGTAAATCATTCAACATTCATTCATAGCATATCTTTCACAATCATGTTCTTGCAACAGTTTAAAACCATAACATAATTAAACATTGTAACTTCAGTTACCTTTTTCTTGATTGAGCGTGATGCAATGGAGTGTTGAGCGGTGTCGTTTGAACCCATATAAGTCTAATGACTCGATCTAGGCTTTACTTTGAAAGGAACTTCTAGGGTCCAGAGCAAACGAACTGCGTGACTGACTAATCCATTTGTCTTTGTTTACTTATGTGTTCTTCCTTTTTCTAGGGTTGCTTAAGTGCCTTAGACAGTGCGTACATTGACGTAATGGTTCCTAATTATGATAAGCCAAAGTACCAAACACGGAAGGGGCAAATATCAACTAACACTCTAACGTTGTGTGACCAAAATATGAAATTTATTTACGTTCTTCCTAGATGGGAGGGGTTGGTTGCGGACGCTAGGATCTTACATGATGCCCTTAATCGAGTAAACGACTTTAAAGTCCTTAAGGGTGTCACATTCACTCTGTCACAGCCCGCAATCCCTAAGGATGGTTTAACCGGGGTTATGACTCGGGAAGGGGATTAAGAAGCGGGGAAAGAAAGGGGCATTTACTTAACAATCAAA
Organism: Salvia miltiorrhiza; assembly: GCF_028751815.1. Classification (NCBI taxonomy): domain Eukaryota; kingdom Viridiplantae; phylum Streptophyta; class Magnoliopsida; order Lamiales; family Lamiaceae; genus Salvia; species Salvia miltiorrhiza. The sequence continues at coordinate 14,152,213 of NC_080388.1, forward strand.
CATTTTACGAAAAGAGACATTTATTATATAACACTAGGATCATAACTGATCACTTGGGCAAATACAAGACGTTTGTTCGGGAAGGCCCGTCGAAGTGGATTACCCAACAAAAGAGTATCATACTTAAAATAAAACATTAGCATAATCAGAGTATCTTGCAGCGGAAATACGTGTGAGTTATACATATGAAGATGTATACTCAAGGTTACATTACTGTTCTACATCTCAAGGGTACATCCGCTCAACTCCACTCCATTCCATCACCCGCTCAACCTGCACATTAGGGAAAACAACATGCAGGGCTGAGTAAAAATACTCAGTGAACATATGCCGGAAATATAACATTTTATATTATTTATTGTACTGCCAACAGTAACACACAGGGTTTTACTTGAAGGACCTGTGCTTACTAAACATTTTCTTTCATTTCATAAAGTTGGATGCGCATCCCATTTTCAGTCTATATGATCCATATCTGTTCCTTTTACGCGCCGGGAAGGAGGCCTCCTTCCACGGACGCTAAGACCGGTCGCAAGCGACACACAGTCTCCATGAGTGTACACGTTAACCCTTACTAGCAAACCTTCGTCTAGCGTAGGGTCCGAATTCGATTTCCTTTATAGTTGGCGAACCAACACAGATAGGATACATACATAAAACATAAACATTTTTGGCAGACAATCATTTCATAAACATTTCCTTTCCTTTCATAAGAACCATTCATCATTTAATCATTTCCATAAATATTTCATTTCATAATAATCATTTATCATTTGAAATATCACAGTTATACTATGTCATTCATTTCATTTCGTACAAGAGGCCTGTATCCAGGGGATCTCTATATACGTGTTTTAAGAAAGCCCACCTCATTTCGTTCCCACTAGGGGCGTAGAGTTACCTCCTTCTTTAGCTTTCACTTCCCGTCTGGACCTTTATTGACGAAGAGTCGATAAGTTCGAGAAGAAAGTCGTGTAAGAAAGGAAGATAGGTCTCTAAACTAAACTATCTCCTTTAATGATTTTAGGGTTCTAGCATCCATATTAATCTTGTCTCGTTCAAAACCTTAAACTCAAAACATCTATCACATAACTAACATTTAGGTTCGAAACCGTTTATTTGAACATCATCATGCGCATCAATCATAACTCGTTCTACTCACGCCATCAAGTTAAATATTCCGTCATTTAATAACAAATCATATAATATTACATAAACAAATTATGTCATCATAGATCATTCTTTCTCATACTTAAAATAATTTAATCATTTTCAAATAATCCATATTAATAAGTCATTTGAAAAGAATTAATTTAAATAAGAGTTTAACTCAAAATATTTTATTTTAAAGTCCATTTGTAAAAATACTTGAAATAAAGAACTCCATTTAAATAATTAATTTAAAGGTCAATTTATAATTAAATTAATCAAGCTCAATTTAAATTAATAATTAAGAGCTCAAATAATTTAAATAGATATAAGCCCAAATTAATTAGATAAATTAAGTCTATCATGTTTTTCTTTGAATAAGGCTCAAACAATTAAATTAAAGAAGCCCAAATCCTTTAAATAAAAGAAGCCCATCAATTAATTAAATAAGGGCCCAAACACTTATTAAAATCGGCCCAAGTCTCGGCCCAACAGTTAAATAAAAGCCCAAGTTCATCCCAAGCCCATCTTAATTAAAATAAAAACAAGGCCCGAAGCCCATTTTCATTTCTAACCCTAAAATAAACATACACACAACACATTCAAACACACACACAAAGCATGCGCCTCTTCTCTCTCTATCTCTCGGCTCTCTCTCCCGACTCTCTATGCTCTCTCTCTTTGTTCGGCTGAGGGCGGCGCCGCCTCCGGCGCGCCGCCTCGCCGTCGCCTCCGCTCTCTCTCTCACCCCCTCGGTCTCCTCTTCCATCTGAGCCCTATCTCACTCGGTCGTCTCTCTCTCTCTCAAGACTGCCGGAACAAGGTACAGCAGACGCACGCCGCTGTCAAAGCGGTGCGCCGCCGCCGCTGCCTCCGTCGTCCTTGCAGCAGATCTGCTGCCGCGTCAAGACCACGGCCACCGCCTTTCCTCCCTCTCTAACTCTCACCCTCGTCTCGATCTCTCTCTGGGCCGACGAACGACGTAAAACGCCGCCGCCTCCCCCTCTTTCGGTCGATCCAGCAGCCCTAATGGCTACCGCCGCCGTCGTCCTTGTCTTCCTCCGATTTCCGGCGAAGCCGCAGCCTCCGACAACCCAGGTAAACCCTAAGTTCCCCTATTCTCTTTTTCTTTTTTCTTTTCCTCAATTCCCTTTTAAAACTTGAAGCTAAAAAAAAACTCTCTTCTTCCCCTTTGATTCTTGGCAGATCGGAGACAACGGCAGGTTCACCGCCGCCGCTCCGTTGCCGGCGATGAGCCACCGCGGCTGCCGGCTCCCTCTGATCCCATCACTCACACATAAACCAGGGGTTCAAGCTCTTATTCAGTTCAAAAAGACATAGAGAAATTTGCACAAATTCAATTACTAAACTGTATACTCTTTGTATTTTCTTTAAAAGTCTGTAATTTAAGCAAATCATTGTATCCTTGCATGTATATCCGTAATAGGTTTCAAAGAAAAAGTATACACGCATATAAGAATTACTAAGCAATTGTGTGTGTGGGTTGAAACCGTGAAGTAGGCATAGAATGAAGGATGTAAAACCTTCAATATTGGAATTTGATTTGTATTTCTGCGAAATCTGGTATACATCATAAGTTAGATATGTGCTGTGAAGAAATATTGAAAATGATAGTAGTAAACATCAGCACTATTACCGTGAATCTTGCTGTTTGAAAATGGGCTGCAGTTGTTGAAAATGGTGAAGATGGTGAAGGCGTGGGGTTGGCTTTAAAGAAGAATGAGGATCGTGGAAATGTTGGTATGAACATGAAATTCTTTTTCAGCATGCTTTGTATGACTGAAGAATTTCTTCAGCATGCGTAGTAAATTCTTCAGCATGCTTAGGATTCAGCATGCTTAGGATTTATTCAAATTTAATCATTAAAAATATCTAAGAGATTAATATATTAATTATATGGTTCCAAACTCATTTAAATACATTAAGACATATAAGCCTAATTCTTATTTGAAGTATAAAATCCATTTGGGCTTGTCAATTTAATAAATTAACTAACCACATGGATCAACTTTAGTAATTAATAAAAATTCATATTTAACACTTCAATGTTAAATCCTCATTAATAAATTAATGGACTCAAAATATATTTTGAGTGTATCGTCCACTGGAAATAAAAATAAAAATAAATCATCACGTATATAAATCATCAAATTCATATAAGTTCGTATTTTATTAATGGATGCCGAACCCTAATTATCATAATAAATCCTTAAATAAGTCATTAGAAGAATTAAATCCTCAATTAAAAGTCGGGTCATTACACACACACGGTGACGACCGCACACAGCCGCCGCACCCTCATTTTTCTCTCCGTCTGTGGCCGAGCGACAGCGGCAGAGCCGCCGGGCCCTGGCCTCCCTCTCTAAAACTCCCGGCGACAGCAACCCGTGTCTACCGTCGTTCCCGCTCAAGCCCTCAGCAACCCCGAGGTCCCTAATCGGCCGCCTCTACTTCTCCCTCTTCCTCTGAACAGGACAACGGCGGAGTCGCCGACCTAGCCTCCCTGGAACCATCGACCCATCCTTCCGGCGACAGCAGCCGAGCTGCCATCTCCAGCACCCTCCTCGAATCTCCGACTGCCGCCGCCCGGAGATCAGGCGACGTCGCCTCCTCTCGCTCTCAGTTCATCTCTCTCTACCCTCTGCTCACTCCGACCGGAGGATAACAGTGGCGCCAAGCAACCGCCTCCGCCTCCCTGACTCCGACCGACAGCAGCAGTCCGTCTACCGCCGGCCGCTTCTCGTTCAGCCAACCAGACACACACACCAAAATCATAGTTTCCCCTATTTCTTTCTTTCTTAACAGTGAAAGTCGAGTTCTTGAAATCAACCGAGCTTTTATTTAAAAGCATAAACATATATATTATTTATGTACGTTGTTCTTATTGAAATACACACACATACAGATTGCACACTTAGTGATTCTAAGTTTGGTTGTTTGCAAAGCATGAGTTTTTGATTTGCTAGCAAAATAGCTATGTATGCGTTTCCATCTCTATTCATCTGTATATCGAGATGTTGCTAAACTGGTTTTGATAATTTGGGAAAAATCTGAAGTTCTAAAGAAAATGCTGTAATATAATCGTTTCAAGGAGGAGTAGAAACCTGATAAATTATTCGGATGGCTGTTGTGCTGCAACTGAGCTTTTCTCACGAGAGAGAAGGTTGTAATTTGTTAAAGATGGAGTGGAATACTAACATGAAATGGTTTCAGTAGTGCTTGAATAGGTAGATGAGTGTTTTGATAATTTAATTAAAGGGGCATAGTTGGTGGAGAGTAGTAGGTGTGTGTTAGGTGAGGGAGAGAAGTAGGTGGGAATAAAATAAAAAGTCTTCCGGGTTGTACTATGAAAACTGTAATAATCGTTCAGTGTTCGCTTAAATAAATAGTTCGTGAAAATATTTGAAAGCTAAATTAAATAAATATGCAATGCATATAAATTCAATAACTAAATTTACAAATGTTTTTGTAAATCATATTTATTTTTGTTGGAATTAAAAATAAATTCATTTTCTTTATATCCGGCGTGAATCATCTTACTTCTAAATTTCGAAAATAAATTCTAAATTTAACTCAGGGAAACGGGGTATTACAGTTTTAAATTTCTACTAAATAATTAATATATATAAAATATCGAAAAATAAAGAAAAATGGCGGCTATTACAGCCCCACATGATGGGCTCTGCTGCGCTCGAGTCGCAGCGGCACGTTAGCCCGCCACCCTTCCCATGGTATCAGCTCGAGCTGAGCTTCACACTAGCGATGAAGATGCTCTTAGTATAGAACCGCGCGGGTCTATTGCTATATAAAAGATCTACGGTTGTATCTTGACGAGTGAGATTGGAATACCCGTAATTTTTATGTAGTAGCCCGCTCTTTTATTTATGATTAAGATCAATAAATGCGATATTTATTTATTGTGAAAGATATTATGGACTAGATTATGATATATTCCAATAACACTTAATTATTTTGTCATATATCGAGTTTCAAAGCATGCAACTACTTTCAAAAATTTGTATAAGAAAATACATAGAAAAGGGTTATAGATATATTCATTTCGGGTTAATTCAATATAAACAATTAAACAAATTTGTATAAGAAATTAAACAAGTAATATTAATTTCTCATTTGGGTTTATACAAATTTGTATAAGAAATTTGTATAAACAAATAAATCATATTTATTTGGTCTACCAATTTAACAGTTTGGTCAGCCTTGTTTCGTTTGGTCAGCCCAAGTGAGGTGGTCCCGATTAGGTGGTCCCTGTTAAAATTGAATCGATCCATTAAAGGCTAAGAAATTTCATCAGTATTAATGGCATCTAGAATAAGAACTCTATTTTCCAAAAATAATAATGTGTCACGACCGCACTTGCTAAGGATAGCAAATTCGGGAAAACCGCGACTAAGGGAGGGAATTTAGGAGCGGGATTTAGAAAGGGCATATTCGTTTTCTTGATGACTCGACTTGTATAAAGAAATCGATCGAAATATCTAGATATCAACGAAGGCCACAAGGGGACCGTACATAATATTATCCCAAAACGGGGTACTCAATGGTTTTAGTACATTATTAAATAATACATATTGTTTGACAAATGACATAATATCTTAACATAATCAGTGTTCGCAGCGGAATAACAATAACTTGAGTATATGTATGAAGACATATACTCCACTCTGAGGTTCTCGTCCTAAATTGACAAAAGCTCCGCTTGCACACTACATCCTCGATCACAGCTCAACCTGCACATTTAAAAATACATGCAGGGCTAAGTACAAAAGTACTTAGTGGACACTTGCCGAAATTTACATATATGCATAATATTTTATTGTCAAGCCTTTCAACAGTAGTAAGATACGAGGGTTTTCCTTTAAAGACTCGTATTTACCAAACATAATATCATTTCTTTCATCAATAACCCGCGCAGGTATTTTATATCATTAATCACCATATCAGTAACTCGTGCCGAGAGGGAGGCCTCCCTCTACGGACACTATGATCGGCCAACCCGCTAGATGACTCACGATCACAAGGTGTACACTAATTCCGAAGGGATTTGCGGTCCCATCCAGAATCCGAATTCGTTTAACATCAGATAGGCAATTAATAATAAAACATAAAGCATTTAGGCATTGACAATATCATTTAAATTCATAAGCATAAAGTCTTAACAATTCTAATATATAATTTTAGTTTTATACATAGAAAGCCTACCTGAATAGCAGACTCACGGTTTAGCTCTAACTCTGGTGCTTGACCTTTAATCCGAGAAAATAAAATAAGATTCTAATTCTCGAAAAATCTCAATAAATGAGGATGCGTGAAATGATTATGCATGACTCATATTCCTTTAATTAAATTATGAGATGCTAATCCTATTTAAGGAATTAAATCTCGTCTTATGAGGTCGGATTATTAATCTTTAATAATCTACTAATCTTAAAATAATCTAATTCACTTACTAATTAATAATTAGTAAGTCTTAAAATTTTCTCTAATTAAACTTAATAGAATAATTATGAAGGCCCAATTAAAATAAAATAATCAAGGCCCAAAAGGAATTTAATTCGAGCTAAAATGAACAAATTCGAAGCCCAGTGCATTAATAATATTAGGCCCAACATCAATTAAATTCTAGAGCCCAACAAATGAGGCCCAAGATAATAAAATCATGAAGCCCAATAAGTGAGCCCATCATCACCCTTAAAATAATTAGTAAATTTTAATATTAATCTCTAATTAACTTAATTAGGATCAATAGTGAAGACCCAAATAAATAAAAATTTGACTAATTGAGGATCGTCTCATGAGGGTGGATAAATAATTAATCCGCTCATCTTAGAGTATTCTAACTCACTTACTAATTAATAGCCTCATTCTAAATTAATCCATAATTATAATTAGCTCAATTTAATTAATAGATTAATCTAAACTACCCTTAAATTGGGCCTGATTTTAAGCCAAAATAATAATAGCAGTCCAAATAAAAATTAACTCTAGCCCATACTAATTAAATACAGCCCATTATTAATTAAAAGGTGAGGCCCAAAATAAATTAAAAGAAAAGCCCATACTGAAAATAATCAAAGCCCATTCTCCCACTAATTCTCGGTTATCTCTTTCTCTCCAAGCAGGACACGTTCTCTCTCTCTTTTTTTTCCAATACTGCATCTCTCTCTAAAATCAATACTGCCACAATTAAAATACTCTATTTTCTTTTTCTTTTTGGTCAGAAATTTTAAATCCTCATAAACAACAAAATCGACACATCATTAAGAAATTTTTTTAAAATTTATAGCACTCATGTAAACCCACAAAATCGACACTTTCTTTAAAATAAAGCACTACCCATCATTTTCACTCCTACAATAAAACACCTCACATTTTATATTACCTCTCTCTCTCTCTCAATTCACCACACGCACACACACACACACACTTTATATCTTTAATCAACAAATCCCTCTCTATCTTTTTTTAAAGTAAAAATTCCTTATCTCTCTTTTTTTTCACAATCATCGGTTCTCCCATTTTCTTTAAAAGCATAACCCACCATCTCTTAATTAAAGCAAAACATTCTTCTCTCTTAATCATCAAAACATAACCCACCATTTTCTTTAAAGCATAACCCACCATTTTCTTTAATCACCACACGCACACACACACGTTGCATCTCTCCCCCTTTTTTTTTATTATTAAAAGCATACACTCCCTCTCTCTCAATGTCGCAGCCCGATATAGCCAGTGATAGCGTATACCAAGTATCGTACGACTAATAAAAATAAACATGAAAGAAATAGAATTTACGTCTTGCTTTAGCGGAAGCATTTGCAACTATACTCTTTTTCAAGGAAGACTTTAAGACTAAATTAAATTACTCGCTTGGATAGAACACAATAAGCAGTTGAAACTTAGCAAGGGTTTGAGAAGTATTTTCCCTTATGGGATATTACAGACCAGCAATGTAAATAAGAGGTTCATCAGAGTTGTGCAGCGATGCATTACTATATGTGTGAAGACATATAGCAGGGAGTATAATATCTTATAGAGTCAAAGCAATAAGATAAGCATGAGACATAGAAAGACACTGTCAACTGACAATTCCAACAGCCTTCACCCATCCTCGCGCCAAGCCAGACCTGCACATTTAGAAATATATGCAGGGCTGAGTACCAAAAAGCACTCAGTGGACACATGCCGGAAATAATTTAAATCTTGCTCTTAGAGCTATATGTCAATCTTGCCCTTTTCAATGCATCAACAGGATTTACATGAGATTAAAAATACCTGTTCACGTTTTTCTGTCATAAACTCATTTGCATCATCATAATAATTAGTCTGCAGACATTATATTCACGGTATGTGCCAACTATGAGAACTCACATACATATATATATACTAGGTGAAGAGAAGGAGGCCTCCTTCAAATCACCGTGACCGGCCGACTAGAGACGGCTCACGATCACCTCTGCGCACAAAACCTTTACTGTCATCTAGATCAGTCAAAGGCCGATATCTTGCATCATGATCATAATCATGTCTTTCATAGAGGCAACATACCATATCTCATTCTCATCAATAATATATATATGGCAAGATGACAATTTTCATAATATGCATCAATAATGCTTCAACATGCTTCATTTTCATAGTACTCATCAATAATGCTTCATCATGCTTTATTTTCATAATACTTTGCATTTGAACTCATTATTATGGTAGCTTGCCATAATAGAGTTAGAATAAAGCCCACCTGTCTCAGGAGTCGATGACGTAACGCTCGGGGTCGTACTAACGCCGGCTGTCACTCGAACCTTTAGTGGCGCACGTGTTTAGATTGCCATGTGACAAAATAAACTCTAGTTAGAATCTCATCTAACTCATATTTCATACTTAAGCTTAAACTTTCATCATGTGCTTAATCTCATCTTATAACTTCTCCACTATTTACCCAACTGGACTTCCCAATATAATCGGATATCTTATCCAATTAAAGGACTCTCAATCCTAGGCAAATAGCATTCAAAATATCACTTAATCATACATGCTTCAAATAATCACTTATTTCACATAAAATGCATATAACTTATCTTAATAATCAAATGACTTAAAAGTCATTATATGAACTTGAAATCTTTTTCTTTGTGGGTAAAATCCCAAATATTCATATAAGCCTTGAAAAATATTTAAAAAACTTTCTAGTAGCATTTTCATGCCATATCATGGTGTATAATTCCACCAAAACCCTTTAAAAATTCTTAACACAAAATCAAGGCAAAATTTTCGGACACTTCCAGTTTAACATTCTGTGCTGTCTCGACTTTAACGAATAAACTGCTTTAACTCAGGAATATCCTGGATTCGAGACTTATACCGATGAAAACCTCTTTGAGTCTAGTTTCGTTTAAAAAAACGTAGACTGAAATACTCCAAGTGGTTTAAGAGATATGGGTGTTTTCCCACAGTCTACCAGATTCGGCAGTTTGGCACGACTGGAAGCTAGGATTTTTAAAAATTAGAAAACGTTGTCCAAATGCTTTGAACTTTTACATGAGTCTGTATAACACTTGTATCTTTCTACCATAAAAATTTGGGAGGCTGAATATGTTTGAAAGTTACTGAAAAGTGTGACTCAACAGACTGCCCTTCAAAATTTCCGGTGGAAATGCGCAGTAAAAGTTTGGTATTTTAAAAAGGTAGTAAACCAAGTCCAAATGACTTGAAATTTTACCAGTGCTTACAAGACTCATATATATACACACCATAAAATTTTGAAGATTTTTAGACGAGGGAAACCTCGTCGACTCAACAGTTACAGAATGTAAGAAATTTCCCGAAATGGTCGAATTTATAACATATGCACATATCATCATAGATTCATGCTTTCACCAACATTCCCATGCATTTTCTTTCCAAGAACTTATCATGCTTCACTAATCATAACATATAGCCCTTTCAAGGGTTCTCAAGAAACATATCTCTTCCTTTCATGTATCTAACATGGAGAGGAGTATGAGCACATGAATGTAGTGGAAAGTTGAAAGAATTTCTCATGCTTTCTACTATCAAAATTTTCGAAAATTACAAGAGTAGAGAGGGGACTATCATGCTTCTATATACCTCAACAAACATGCTTATATATCAAGAAAAATATATATATACAACATGAAGGGAGAGTTGAGGTTGCTACCCACAAGATTAATGGAGGTGGTGTAGGGGGTGATGTGAAATCCTCTTGGAGCTTGTGCTTAAGATTGATACACCCTTGAAGGCTTTAATGTGTTGCTAGAACACTTTGGCTTCCTTAATCCTTACTATATTTGGTGAAACAAGAATGGAAAAGTGTGGTGAAGTGAGAGGGGAGGGGCGGCCGAAGGGGAAGAAAAAGGGAGAGAAGGGAGCTTGCTTCTTGATGAGCTTTGATGAGAAGTGATGGTGTGATCTTAGCTTCACTTAATGCATATCTTGCTTTAATTGAAGAAGTAATGGTGAGGATGTCATGAAGTGATATGAATAGAGAGTGAGAAGAGAGAAGGAGAGAAGAGAGAAAGAAGAGAGCCGAGAGAGAGAGAGACCGAGTAAGGGGGAGAGAGAGAGGACTTGCATGTGTGTGTGATCTTGCCATTACTACACTATCTTGTTAGTCAAAGGTGGATTAATGGTGGATATGTCATCCTATGGAATGAATAGAGAAGGAGAAGAGAGGAGGAGGGAGGAGAGAGGACCGAGAGTGAGAGATATGAGAGAGAGATGTGTGAGCTTAAAGGTTGGGATTGTGTTGGCTAACTAGGTTAGCTACTTTAGTTAGGTTTTAATGTTGCATGTGTGCAACATTTATGGGGGAGGAATGAAATAATGAGGGAGAGAGGGAGAGACCGAGAGTGAAAGAGAGTGAGAGAGATTGAGAGAGAGTCGAGAGTGAGAGAGAGTGAGAGAGATTGAGAGAGAGTGAGAGAGAGTGAGAGAGATTGAGAGATATAGAAAAATATACACATATATGCTTAACTTACTATACATCACTACTTTAGTGTGTAGGAATATATCCCACAGAAATATATTTATTTCCGTGTGGGAAAAACTTATCTCAATTATGATATATCTAATATCATAATAACAATGCATCAAAAATCATATGTGAATATTCTACCACGTAAAATATTATTATCACATAGATATCTCAATTAAAATATAGGGCGAAGATAGGCTTCTCCATAATAGGATTTATAAGGCCCGAGAAAATAATCTTGCGGCCTATTAGCTCTCAAAAATAATTCTTATCTCATTTATTCGCCCACGTGCATTATTCCTCTAGCTATTATTTAATAACTCAAATTAAATACGAGCTAGGGCATAAAATAGCTTCTCAAAATACGGGGTGTTACATCCTTACCCCCTTAAAAAAAATTTCGTCCCGAAATTTGAAATCTCACCTTCGGGAAACAATTCTGGATATTTCTCCTTCATTTTATCCTCCAATTCCCAAGTTGCTTCTTCTTGCCCGTGATGTCGCCATTGTATTTTGACTAAGGCAATTGACTTATTTCTCAATTGTTGGATCTTTCTATCCAACACAACTTCGGGTCTTTCTTCGTATTTCAGGTCTGGTTCGAGAGATATATCCTCTCGATGAATGACATGCTTCGGGTCAAACACGTATTTTCTCAATTGCGACACGTGAAAGACATTGTGAACATTCGCGAAATTTGGAGGTAACGCGAGTCTATAGGCAACAGGGCCTACTCTTTCTAATATATCATATGGGCCTATAAATCTAGGCTTGAGCTTTCCTTTTATACCGAAGCGGTGAATCCCTCGAGAAGGGGAAACTTTCAAAAAGACTTTACTTCCCACTTCGAATTGAATCTCTGTGCGTCTAGTATCTGCATAAGATTTTTGACGATCTTGTGCTTCTTTAATTCGTTGCCGAATTTGTCTCACAGTGGTGATCATCTCTTCCACTGCGTCAGGACCTAACACTTTTCTTTCTCCTACTTCATCCCAGTAAAGCGGAGATCTACATTTTCTTCCATAGAGGGCTTCATACGGTGCCATGTTAATAGTCGTTTGGAAACTATTATTGTAGGCAAATTCAATCAGGGGTAACACTTGTTCCCATTGAGCTCCTCTATCTAACACTACAGTCCGAATCATATCTTCCAAAACTTGTATAGTTCTTTCGGACTGCCCATCCGTCTGTGGATGAAAAGCTGTGCTAAAATTCAACTTAGTACCCAATTCTCTGTGTAAGTTCATCCAAAATCGTGAGGTGAATTTTGTATCTCTATCGGAGGTAATCGTCATTGGAACTCCGTGCAAACGTACTATTTCACGAATGTATATTTGAGCTAACTTTTCAGACCCATGCGTTACAGGAATTGGTATGAAATGAGCACTTTTTGTTAATCTATCTATGATCACCCAAACGGCGGTATTTCCTCTATTCGACTTTGGCAAAGCGGTGACAAAGTCCATAGCTATGTGGTCCCATTTCCACTTTGGAATTTCTAACGGTTGTAACTTGCCATAAGGTCGTTGGTGCAACGCCTTCACTTGCTGACAAGCTAAACATCGTTCTACAAATGAAGCTATGTCTCGCTTCATGCCTTCCCACCAAAATTTTGCTTTCAAGTCTTGGTACATCTTTGTACCTCCTGGATGTGCTGCGTAAGGCGGGTCATGAGCCTCACTCATGATTTCATTTCTTAATTTCTCATCATTGGGTACACAGATTCTTCCCTCAAACATCAATGCATTATCTGCTGCTTCTTGATATGAATCAAGCTTCTCGGTACGAATTTTCACCCGTAACCTTTCTAATTTCTCATCCTCTCTTTGCATACTAACAATTCTTGATCTTAAGTCGGGGGTAACACTGAGTGTTGCCATGATCAAATCTGTGGTTTGCGGTGGAAATACCACTTCCAACCTTAACCTTTCGAATTCTCTGACCAAGTCATTCTCCTTGGTTAGGATACATCCTAACTTTCCTCGTTCCATTCTACTCAAGGCATCTGCCACGACGTTGGCCTTGCCTGGATGATAATTGATTCCACAATCATAGTCCTTGACTAATTCTAGCCATCTTCTTTGTCTCATATTCAGATCCTTTTGCTCAAAGAAATATTTGAGACTCTTATGGTCGGTGTAAATTTCACACCGTACTCCATAAAGGTGGTGTCTCCAAATTTTCAATGCGTGTACTACTGCTGCTAGCTCTAGGTCATGTGTCGGGTAATTTGCTTCATGTGGCCTAAGCTGTCGCGAGGCGTAAGCTATTACCTTTCCCTCTTGCATCAGTACACATCCTAGTCCTTTCTTTGATGCGTCTGTATAGATGGTATATTCTTTGTTTGCTTCTGGAACGGCTAGTACTGGGGCAGTAGTCAATCTCTTCTTCAATTCTTGAAAGCTTTGTTCACACTCGTTCGTCCACAAGAATTTGACTTCTTTCTTGAGCAGATGAGTTATAGGCTTGGCTATTTTGGAGAAATCTTGTATAAAACGACGGTAGTAGCCTGCTAATCCTAGAAAGCTACGAATTTCGTGAGGTGTCGTTGGTGATCTCCATTCTTGCACTGCTTGAACTTTGGCAGGATCCACTTTGATTCCTGCAGCTGAAATGACGTGGCCTAAGAAATTGACTTCTCGTAGCCAAAACTCACATTTGCTATACTTAGCATAAAGCTTTTCAGCTCTTAGCTTCTCTAGCACTGTTCTAAGGTGCTCTTCATGTTCCATCTCATTCTTTGAGTAAATCAAGATGTCGTCTATGAATACCAACACGAATTGATCTAAATATTCGTGAAACACTCGATTCATGAGATCCATGAATACGGCGGGGGCATTTGTTAATCCAAAAGGCATCACTATGAACTCATAGTGTCCGTATCTCGTGCGGAACGCTGTCTTTGGAATATCCTCAGGTCGTATCCTCAATTGGTGATACCCTGTCCTTAAATCTATCTTTGAGAAAGCGCGTGCTCCTCGAAGTTGATCAAACAAATCGTCTATACGTGGTAAAGGATATTTGTTCTTTAGGGTCACCTTGTTCAATTCTCGGTAATCGATGCACAATCTTAAGCTTCCATCTTTCTTTTTGACAAACAGGACCGGCGCTCCCCAAGGCGAAGCACTGGGTCGAACGAATCCCATGTCCAACAACTCTTGTAGTTGCAACTTTAGTTCTTGCAATTCTGCTGGTGCCATCCTATATGGTGCTTTGGATATTGGTGCTGCTCCGGGTTCTAAATCGATCGTGAATTCTAATTGTCGGTTCGGGGGTAGACCTGGTAGAACGTCAGGGAAAACGTCTTGATACTCCCGCACTACAGGTACATCTTCAATCTTCACTTGTGCTTCCTCTTCTTGGTTCAAGTATACTAAATATGCTGTCGCACCTTTTTCTTTTAGTATCTTGTTCGCTTGCATTGCAGAGATGATAGGTGTCTTCTTCCATTTTCTATTGATGGCATAAAAACATGTGGGTTCCTCGCCTGGTGGCTGGAATGATATCCGTCTCTGCTCGCACTGTATCACCGCATGGTGTTCTGCTAACCAGTCCATTCCCAAAATGATATCGGTGGTCCACATTCGCATTAGTCTCAACGTCTTAGCCTTAAGCTTAAGAGGTCCTAATTCGAATTCCAAGTTAGGACATACGTGTGTAACGGTGGTGAACTTCCCTAAGGGAGTGGCTACCCTTAAGTGTAACTGGGCTGGTTCTACATTCAACTCTAATGTATCCACACAGGTATGTGAGATGAAAGAATGTGATGCTCCTGTATCAAAGAGAATAACAATGGGTACACCTTTCAGTTCCCCAATACCTGTTAGGTTTCCTTGGTTCTTATCCTGATTTTTCTGATTGATAGCATACATCCTTTGATATTGCTGTGGTCTTCCTGCTTGCGGTGCAGGTAGCTGCTTGTGAGGCTGGTTTGGACGGCGAAAAGGTTGTTGCTGTAGTGGTTGAGGTAGAGGGAGAATTCCTTCCATTGCCCTGAGCTGTGGGGTTGGAAACTGATTGGGTCTTCCTCCACTCCTCCCTTGCTGTCGGCTGGGGCACTGGCTCGAGTAATGCCCTGGTTTTCCACAAGTGAAACAATTTGGGTTTCCAGCTCTGCACACTCCTGTGTGTAACTTGTTGCACTTAGGACAAGGGGGTATCCCTTGGTGTCCGGGGTGTGACGTCGCTGGTCCACCATAAAAAGACTTATCGCCCTTCACGAAGGGAGGTTGAACATTCTGGCCTTGCCATGGCTTCTTGCCGTCATTTCTACGATTATCCCATTTGCGTTTTCCTTTCTGTCCTTGATTAGAGTAGGGAGTGTTTGATGTTTGCGTGTAATGGCCTGATGGAGGCGTTGGTGTGTGTGTTGCTTTCTCCGGCTGCATTGCTAGCTCCATATCTAGAGCTCTGTTCAAGGCCTCGGCATAGGAAAGTGCCGTTTGACTTGCTAATACCACTCTTATCTCTTGCCTCAGTCCGGCGCAAAACAACTCGGACATCTTTTCATCCGTATCCACTCTATACGGTGCATAGCGGGCCAGATCGCAGAATAGTCGATCGTACTCCACTACAGTTCTATTTCCTTGCTTTAACGTGGTAAACTCCATCTCTTTCTTTTTCCTATAGCTTCTGGGTATGAACTTCTCACACAGAGCAGTCTTAAAAAGCTCCCAAGTGAGTTCATCTAACTGCTCCGGGGCCATAGTTTTCTGCTTTGCTTCCCACCAATAGTCGGCGGTTCCTTTCAACTGGTAAGACACGCACATAAGACGTTCTGCGTCATTGCATCTCAGAAATCGAAAGATTCGTTCCATAGCACGAATCCATTCTTCTGTTTCAGCAGGGTCTCCTGTGCCTGCGAAAGTCGGTGGGTTCTGTCTTAAGAAAAGTTCTTCCACTCTCCTATCATGAGGTGGAAGCGGCGGCGTAGGTTCTCTGGGTTCTTCCTCATTCTCGGGTATATTTCTATTTACTCTTCGTGGAGGCATTATGACAATCTACAAGTTTGATCAAATATAAGTTCCCCTATGTGACAAGGCTTCTCATACTCTAATCTCATAACTGAGAAATTCACAACATATCATGCATCTCATATATGTATCATGCATCTCACATATACATATATAAACATATAAAATATATACTTTCACATAGAGTATGCTTAATGCGTCAAAGTACTTTGCTTTCAATCAATGCTTTCAAATTGACAATTACTACATAACAATGCATCAAAACAAGTAATCTCATTACTCATTTCGTCAAAACTGGCCGCTTCGGCCCATCATATATATCTCGTGAAAATTGCCTCAACGAGGACTTCTTTTGTACAAAAGTGTATACTGTGATCTATAAACTGCTATAGGTCAGTACAAAGTACTACTCTGTTAAAGACCTAGCTACTGCATCATCACTGCGTCTATGTACAAGCAGCCCTACCACTGGGTACAGATACTATCCGTTACCCGTGTACTATAGGGGCCTAACAAAATAAGTACAAGCCCTGGCCTGGGATGGAAACTATCCATTACCAGCCAAAACTATGGGCTATCTAAACAAAGCTACTATATACACATGCATCTCTACTCAATACTATCATATCAGTACCATATCCACCCATGACCTCTACCATCATCCCTGCTAAAATCATCACTCCCATCCTCCGTAGCATCATCACCGTCATCCTCTCGAGCGTCGCCCAATCGAGGCACATATGGCACACCGTCCTCACTGTCAGAGTCGGCACGGTGAAACGGGTCAAAAGAGGCTCTCTCTCGAAGCGGATCCCCTCGAGGAATGTCCGTCTCGAACGCCAAGCCCATGCTAGGAAGATCCAGGGGCTGTGAGACGAGAGTCCCAACAACCGGGACTGATCCTGCGTCGTCCTCCGGGTCTCTAACCATCCCCTGGGGTCGTGAAGGCCCTGGTGCGAAAGGGTCAACATCGGTCATGGCTATCTCCCCTTCCCCAACAGTAGGGAGGGGAGGAACAGGGAGGGGCTCACGAATGGGGCTCATCAACTGTTCAAGAGTGTCGATGGCCTCAGTAGTGTCAATGGTCATCGGGGTGACATAGGATAAATATCCGAAGGTCGGGGAGTACATCCCGGGAGAAAACATGGGGTAGTCA
The DNA here is from genome assembly GCF_028751815.1 of Salvia miltiorrhiza. Taxonomy (NCBI): domain Eukaryota; kingdom Viridiplantae; phylum Streptophyta; class Magnoliopsida; order Lamiales; family Lamiaceae; genus Salvia; species Salvia miltiorrhiza. The sequence continues at coordinate 14,169,524 of NC_080388.1, forward strand.
GGGTCCAAGATAGCAGTAGGAGGAATCTCATCCTCGGGCAGAGTGCCCTGAGGAAGTGAAGAAATAGGGTCTGCAATCGGCTGGGAGCTAAGGAGATCTAGTCCCAAAGCCATCAAAGGATCCTCAGTCTCAGGAAGACCCTGAGGCTGACTCTCTGCCTCCCCCTCTCGGGTGTCACTCTCCGAGAGATAGAAATATGGAGGGTTCGCATACATCACGAACCGGCTCAACAGTACGACTAGGTACTCTGGAAACCGCACCTCAAAACCACTCGGTGCTACCGGGTCGTAAAAATCAGGGGCTATGAAGTGGCACCACGCCTGCCAGTGGGGTGGCATCCTATAAGGTAGGATCTGCATGGCCTGCTGCGCTGTAACTCCGTACTCTACGGCGTCTATCCACCTGTGGTGGAAACGGGCCAAGAACTCCCCAATCGTCTCATGGTGCTCTAAAGTACAGTCGTAGAAAGCCTGTACTATATCGAATCCCTCTGCCATGCTATAAATAAAATAACAACTCTTGTTATTCAAATAAGTCCAGAATGACTTGCTTGCTTATTTAACAACATACTTGCTTGTCTACGATTCTCGTAGTGTATCATGCACTTATCGTGCCTCTTTCTCAACTTATAAATATCATTTCTCATCAACTTATAAATATTGCTTTCTCAACTACTTCATCAATTGCATGTAAATAACTCTTGCTCATAAGCAACTTTAACTTACTCAATTGCATATCTTATGCACATGCATATCTCATGCATACAAGTAACTTTAAAACTTAATCAAATGCATATAAATAACTTGAACTTTAACTTTGCATACCTCGTCAAGCTGGCGGAGATGGGGTGTTGGCTCTTGTCAGTGACATAACTCTTTTAGTCTAAGACTCTAGCTTAGACTAATAACTCAATTAAGAAGAGACTCTATAAGGGATTATGCTCAGAGCAGACGAGCTGCTCTGATACCACTCTGTCGCAGCCCGATATAGCCAGTGATAGCGTATACCAAGTATCGTACGACTAATAAAAATAAACATGAAAGAAATAGAATTTACGTCTTGCTTTAGCGGAAGCATTTGCAACTATACTCTTTTTCAAGGAAGACTTTAAGACTAAATTAAATTACTCGCTTGGATAGAACACAATAAGCAGTTGAAACTTAGCAAGGGTTTGAGAAGTATTTTCCCTTATGGGATATTACAGACCAGCAATGTAAATAAGAGGTTCATCAGAGTTGTGCAGCGATGCATTACTATATGTGTGAAGACATATAGCAGGGAGTATAATATCTTATAGAGTCAAAGCAATAAGATAAGCATGAGACATAGAAAGACACTGTCAACTGACAATTCCAACAGCCTTCACCCATCCTCGCGCCAAGCCAGACCTGCACATTTAGAAATATATGCAGGGCTGAGTACCAAAAAGCACTCAGTGGACACATGCCGGAAATAATTTAAATCTTGCTCTTAGAGCTATATGTCAATCTTGCCCTTTTCAATGCATCAACAGGATTTACATGAGATTAAAAATACCTGTTCACGTTTTTCTGTCATAAACTCATTTGCATCATCATAATAATTAGTCTGCAGACATTATATTCACGGTATGTGCCAACTATGAGAACTCACATACATATATATATACTAGGTGAAGAGAAGGAGGCCTCCTTCAAATCACCGTGACCGGCCGACTAGAGACGGCTCACGATCACCTCTGCGCACAAAACCTTTACTGTCATCTAGATCAGTCAAAGGCCGATATCTTGCATCATGATCATAATCATGTCTTTCATAGAGGCAACATACCATATCTCATTCTCATCAATAATATATATATGGCAAGATGACAATTTTCATAATATGCATCAATAATGCTTCAACATGCTTCATTTTCATAGTACTCATCAATAATGCTTCATCATGCTTTATTTTCATAATACTTTGCATTTGAACTCATTATTATGGTAGCTTGCCATAATAGAGTTAGAATAAAGCCCACCTGTCTCAGGAGTCGATGACGTAACGCTCGGGGTCGTACTAACGCCGGCTGTCACTCGAACCTTTAGTGGCGCACGTGTTTAGATTGCCATGTGACAAAATAAACTCTAGTTAGAATCTCATCTAACTCATATTTCATACTTAAGCTTAAACTTTCATCATGTGCTTAATCTCATCTTATAACTTCTCCACTATTTACCCAACTGGACTTCCCAATATAATCGGATATCTTATCCAATTAAAGGACTCTCAATCCTAGGCAAATAGCATTCAAAATATCACTTAATCATACATGCTTCAAATAATCACTTATTTCACATAAAATGCATATAACTTATCTTAATAATCAAATGACTTAAAAGTCATTATATGAACTTGAAATCTTTTTCTTTGTGGGTAAAATCCCAAATATTCATATAAGCCTTGAAAAATATTTAAAAAACTTTCTAGTAGCATTTTCATGCCATATCATGGTGTATAATTCCACCAAAACCCTTTAAAAATTCTTAACACAAAATCAAGGCAAAATTTTCGGACACTTCCAGTTTAACATTCTGTGCTGTCTCGACTTTAACGAATAAACTGCTTTAACTCAGGAATATCCTGGATTCGAGACTTATACCGATGAAAACCTCTTTGAGTCTAGTTTCGTTTAAAAAAACGTAGACTGAAAAACTCCAAGTGGTTTAAGAGATATGGGTGTTTTCCCACAGTCTACCAGATTCGGCAGTTTGGCACGACTGGAAGCTAGGATTTTTAAAAATTAGAAAACGTTGTCCAAATGCTTTGAAATTTTACATGAGTCTGTATAACACTTTTATCTTTCTACCATAAAAATTTGGGAGGCTGAATATGTTTGAAAGTTACTGAAAAGTGTGACTCAACAGACTGCCCTTCAAAATTTCCGGTGGAAATGCGCAGTAAAAGTTTGGTATTTTAAAAAGGTAGTAAACCAAGTCCAAATGACTTGAAATTTTACCAGTGCTTACAAGACTCATATATATACACACCATAAAATTTTGAAGATTTTTGGACGAGGGAAACCTCGTCGACTCAACAGTTACAGAATGTAAGAAATTTCCCGAAATGGTCGAATTTATAACATATGCACATATCATCATAGATTCATGCTTTCACCAACATTCCCATGCATTTTCTTTCCAAGAACTTATCATGCTTCACTAATCATAACATATAGCCCTTTCAAGGGTTCTCAAGAAACATATCTCTTCCTTTCATGTATCTAACATGGAGAGGAGTATGAGCACATGAATGTAGTGGAAAGTTGAAAGAATTTCTCATGCTTTCTACTATCAAAATTTTCGAAAATTACAAGAGTAGAGAGGGGACTATCATGCTTCTATATACCCCAACAAACATGCTTATATATCAAGAAAAATATATATATACAACATGAAGGGAGAGTTGAGGTTGCTACCCACAAGATTAATGGAGGTGGTGTAGGGGGTGATGTGAAATCCTCTTGGAGCTTGTGCTTAAGATTGATACACCCTTGAAGGCTTTAATGTGTTGCTAGAACACTTTGGCTTCCTTAATCCTTACTATATTTGGTGAAACAAGAATGGAAAAGTGTGGTGAAGTGAGAGGGGAGGGGCGGCCGAAGGGGAAGAAAAAGGGAGAGAAGGGAGCTTGCTTCTTGATGAGCTTTGATGAGAAGTGATGGTGTGATCTTAGCTTCACTTAATGCATATCTTGCTTTAATTGAAGAAGTAATGGTGAGGATGTCATGAAGTGATATGAATAGAGAGTGAGAAGAGAGAAGGAGAGAAGAGAGAAAGAAGAGAGCCGAGAGAGAGAGAGACCGAGTAAGGGGGAGAGAGAGAGGACTTGCATGTGTGTGTGATCTTGCCATTACTACACTATCTTGTTAGTCAAAGGTGGATTAATGGTGGATATGTCATCCTATGGAATGAATAGAGAAGGAGAAGAGAGGAGGAGGGAGGAGAGAGGACCGAGAGTGAGAGATATGAGAGAGAGATGTGTGAGCTTAAAGGTTGGGATTGTGTTGGCTAACTAGGTTAGCTACTTTAGTTAGGTTTTAATGTTGCATGTGTGCAACATTTATGGGGGAGGAATGAAATAATGAGGGAGAGAGGGAAAGACCGAGAGTGAAAGAGAGTGAGAGAGATTGAGAGAGAGTCGAGAGTGAGAGAGAGTGAGAGAGATTGAGAGAGAGTGAGAGAGAGTGAGAGAGATTGAGAGATATAGAAAAATATACACATATATGCTTAACTTACTATACATCACTACTTTAGTGTGTAGGAATATATCCCACAGAAATATATTTATTTCCGTGTGGGAAAAACTTATCTCAATTATGATATATCTAATATCATAATAACAATGCATCAAAAATCATATGTGAATATTCTACCACGTAAAATATTATTATCACATAGATATCTCAATTAAAATATAGGGCGAAGATAGGCTTCTCCATAATAGGATTTATAAGGCCCGAGAAAATAATCTTGCGGCCTATTAGCTCTCAAAAATAATTCTTATCTCATTTATTCGCCCACGTGCATTATTCCTCTAGCTATTATTTAATAACTCAAATTAAATACGAGCTAGGGCATAAAATAGCTTCTCAAAATACGGGGTGTTACACTCAATTATTAAGAAAAGAAATGCTGCAACATCTCTTTCTCCTTCTCACAAGTGCTCGGCTCTCTCTCTCTCAAACAAGAAAAAGAACGCTGCTCCCATCTCTCTCTCTCTCTCTCGAATCTCCTCCGGCCGCCTCCTCACGAGCTCCACCGCGGACGGTTCCAGCGAACATCGTCGACTGGGAGTCATCGCCGGCGTCTGGAGCGGCTGTTGCTTCTCCCGTTGCCGCAGACTGCTGCTGTTCGCCGGAGTCGCGGGCTGCTGTTGCAGAGCTCCGACAGCCACCACCGTCGTCGGCTGCCGCTGCTTCTCTCTTCCTCAATCTCGCTCTAATCTCTCCTAAATCAAACGCTCCCTTCGGTTCTCTCTCGATCTGTATCCAGCCGAGGAATCCACCGCCGCTGCAACTGGATCTCGGCGAGCACCGTCGACTGGGAGCCGCTGGAGCTGCTGCTGCTTCGCCGGGAGTCGAGCTGTCGCCGCCTGGAGCTGCTGCTGCTCGCCCGGAGTCGCCACTGGCTAGCCTGCGATCGACGGCCAGCAGCTCGCTGGAGGAGCGCCGCCGTCAGCCGCTGCCGTTGGCAGCAAGAATCCGGCAGCCGCCTCTCCTGGAGTCGCCGTCGCCGTGAGTCGCAGAGCTCCGACAATCCATCGTCTTTCCTCTCATTTTATCACTCGATAGGTTCGTATATTAGAATTAGTTTTCAGAAAACTCAACTTTGTATAAAGACTTGATTTTGGAATGAAAACTTGGTTTTCTGTATTCTTATTTTAGTTATATAGAGGTTCTATTTCTGATTTCTTGCAAAGGTTTGATGCGTATGCAAATACTGTAAACTGTAAAATGATATATTGCTTGCTAATGAATTCTATTGAACATAAACACTTGTATAAGGAATGAAGTTGAAGAACTTTGAGATTAATATATACCTTGTTCTGCTGAAGTTTGGAACTCAAAACGAACACTCTGTATTTTAGAATTAGCAATTGAAGGTTGTGGTTTTAAAACTGATTCGTTTGAGTTAATTTATAGGCGAATTGCTGCGACAATGAAATTTATGAATGTGGAATTTTTGTGAGTGAAAATCGGCTGCGCCTGAACAAATAAGATTTGCTGCGGCTATCTTTGAAAAAAAATGAGATTTGCTGTTGAAAACTGAGATTTTGGTTGAAGAATTAATGAGATTAAATTTGCTGTTTGACAAATTAGATTTGTCTGTTGAGATTTTGCTTGCAGCAATTTTGTTGACTACGTAAGAGTGAAATAAAAACTAAGCACGGGTGAGAATAGAGTGGCTGAGGGAGCATGGCGTGCTAGATTTAATATACGGAATAATATCTAAATTAATATCGTAGATTTAATTCTTCACAAGCCGGAATAAATTCACGACTCAAGAAATAATAATAAAAATAGAAAAATAATTCTATTGTGATTAATAAATAACATGACTTCGCTAAGTCAGTTATGAATCTGAAATAATTATTGGCTTACTCAATAATTCTCATCGCGGTTTTATTTACGCGAAGCTACTGACTTGGTAATAAAATAATAATCCTGCTTAATTATAATCCAGTGTCATAAGCTGAATTTAAATCATAAATAATTACTGGGTTTGATTTACTGAAAGATGAAATAATAATTATCGTATTCCTGGATTTAAATATAATAAAAGAGCGGGTTGTTACATAATGCGATAATTCTGGTATTGTTCAATCTAGTGAAATCAGCATACCAAACAATTATTCAAATTGGACTATTCCTGAACAACCAATAGAATCTATGTATCAAATCGGAACATTTGATTTCAAAACTGCTTTTTCTATTAAAACTCATAAAGAAACTATTTCACTTCAAGAGGAGTTTCAAAGCATGCAACTACTTTCAAAAATTTCTATAAGAAAATACATAGAAAAGGGTTATAGATATATTCATTTCGGGTTAATTCAAATAGCAGTCAAACCCTTAGTTCATATTGGAGTTGATGCTCCTGTTTATCTTGCCCTTAGAGATAATAGATTAAAAAAGTATAAATCATCTTTATTAGCAATGATTCAAACCAATGTTTGTAATGGTCCTATTTATTTCAACTGTGCTCCCAATTATTCCATAGATCTCACGGATCCTTTAATTCTTGATTCTTTAATTCTTGATATTCACCTTCAAGGAGATGAATTTAAGAATCTTTGTAAAAATTTTGCTGTCATATATCGAGTTTACTTTAGAGTTATGTCATCTCATTTAAATCCAAAATTTAAATTCACTCCAACCTTAAAAGATGAAACTGTCATACTTCAAATTGAAGCAGATAATTCAACATCTTTCGTTCCTAAAAGACTTAAATGGAATGAAATAACTATTCCTAATGAATTCATAATTCAAAATCCTCAAATACCAAGAGGAATTGAAAAACGAGAAGTTTCAGAGATTGAAGAAGATGATGACGGAAGAATTCTTCTAAGATTTAATTCATATAGAGAACAAAGAAAATCCTCAATACGTATTCAAGAAGTCTCATCAAGAAATTCATTTTCTGAAAGTTCTAAATTTAATTATCCTAATATTAAAGTTAATTACAAATCTCCAATTCCTTCGACTAGTTATCAAACTGAAGAAGAAACACATCAAGTAGGATCTCCCACTATTTCTCAAATGGAAGATCAAATCAATATGATTTCTAATATGAATTTCTCTATTAATTTCAATTACCTTGAAAAAGAATTCAATGATCCAGAAGAAATTGAAAGAAAAGAATGGTTTTTAAAACTAGAAAAACCTTTAAGAGATAAACTTCAAATTGAATGGATAAAAGGATTACATAAATTAAAATCTAATATTCCAATTTTAGATTGGTTTCAAGGATACTGTCAGCTTAATGATATTAATAATGTTTACAATCTAGATCAAATAAATGTTCAAACAAATCTTTATAAAAAATGGAAATTAGCTACTGGTTCCATATTAACTTCCATTCATCCTCCTCTACAAAATATCAAAATACAAGTTCCTAATGGAGAAATATCTGCTACTCCATTTCGTACTGGAAGAGACGGAGAAGATAGTCCAAAAATGAGTGATATCAAAAAACTCCACGAACAAAATAATTATTCTAATCAAATCTTACAAACTATCGCCGAACAAATAGATCATATTTCAACAAAAAATGATTCACAAAAACAAATAAATAATTTTCCACATAATACTTCAAATCCTCATTTTATTCCTAGAAGTCTTCCTGAGAAAATAGAAAACAAACTCAAATTATCTACTACTCATAATCTTATTGATAGAATTTCTAAAAAGTTAGAGAGCCCTTCTGGTTCTGGAACAAAAAATATTAATTGTTTAGAAAACCAAGAAAATAATTCTGATGATAATAAAATCAATAGAATACATTTTAAATCTGGAACAAAAAACTATTATAATAATAGATATACTCCTCCAGATATTCAATTCGAAGAAAGACCTCAATTCAAAAATAATTCCAAATACGATGGTCACTCTATTCACGAATGGAATATTGATGGTAGATCAGAATACGAAATTCTTAATATACTTCAAGAAATGGGCATGGCCAGAATTGCTTATAAAGTTCAAAATTTAACTGAAGAAAATGCTGCAGCACTAATAGTCACGGGATTTACCGGACAACTTAAAAACTGGTGGGATAATTCATTAGACATCAATGATAAGCAACAAATACTTCAACACGTAACCACATTTGAAGAAGAAGACGGTAACTTTGTTGATAAAAATGATGCTTGTGATTTCTTAATAATTACCATAGGCATGTATTTCATAGGAAATCCAAAAGAAGAATTAGATTCTACTCAAATAGTTCTATCTAATTTAAGATGTCCTACCCTATCTGATTATAGATGGTATAAAGATGTCTTCTTAACTCATATCCTTAAAAGAAGTGATTGTAATGCTTCATTCTGGAAAGAAAGATTCATATCAGGACTCCCCAAACTATTTGGGGAAAGAATACATCAAAAACTCAAAGAAGCCACTGGATCAAATGAAATAAATTTCACAACTATCACTTATGGTCAACTTTTTGCTTTTATTAAAAAAGAAGGCCTTTTACTTTGCACAGAACTTAAAATACAATCCAAATACGGTTCTGAAAAGAATAGATTCAAAAAAGAAATAGGAACCTTTTGTGAGTCTTTTGGTTTACAAAAGATTCAAGCTCCATCCTCAAAACTTAAACAAAAAGAGAAAAGATTTTCAAAAACCACTGAATATAAACCCCATAAAAGAAAATATTTCAGAAAACCTTTCAATCAATCTAGAAATTTTTCTAAACAAAAACCTTTTAAAAAATTTGAAAAAACAAAAATTACTTGTTGGAAATGTCATAAACAGGGACATAAAGCAGATGTCTGTCCTCTCAAAGGCAAAATTGATGAAATATTTTTCGACAATGAAGATCTTAAGAATAAAATCTCATCTCTATTAATTTCAGAAAAAATATCATCTGATGAAGAACAAGAATATTCAGATGAAAATGAAGGAATATTAAATTGAATTAATACTCGATTGCCCGATGATCGTTTCTTGGTTATTATTAATTTGCCATACAACGATTAATTCCTAACATGCTCCTATGAATTTAACAGCTGCACTTAGGTGTTAGGAAATACTTACTTGAGAATTGGATGCACAGATGATTGACGATCGCGTTGAATGATTCAGACTCCAGCTCTGATCTTCTCGACTGTATCCCGCTCAATTCCCAACGTTGGATGGACAACGAGCTATGAGAACTCCCAAGACAGAATGGCACCACACGATTTTCTGCGCCTCCCTCTGCTCTCAAACCCTAATATTTTATCAGTGTATTTTCCTGAGAGCTGACAGCTGTATTTAATAATACAGAAAAAAGGAGGAGGCGCCAATTACAGTGCTAGGGCCGAAAATTCTGTCTTCTTGGGCTAGGAGACATTGGGCCAGCCCAGGGACCAGATACAAGGAATAAAGATGGGCCTCAAATAAATTAATTCATCCATGGTCAGCCCAGACCATAATTAATTTATAAATATCAGTTCATTCCACTAGAGAACCGATACTGACTTACCCCTTTATTGCCGGTGATGAGTCGGGGCTTGTATTTAGACTTATTAAATCTCCGTATTTAAAATATCCGACATCCATTAATTAATTAGAGCTCTGACAGCTTAAATTAATTAATCTCTTAATAATTCCTTAAGCAGTACCACTCAAACTTTATTATTACGTCTGAACTTAATCAACCTGCAGGGTTTAGCGTAATAAACCTTATTGAGCTCCTTAAGGGGATGTCATTATCCTATACCGGATACGGGTACTAATACAGATAATCAAATATCATATATTAACCGCTATCACCCAAGATACAGAGTACTCGAGTTAGTATTTAACTCTCGCTCATAGTAAGTCAAAGTGATATACGAATTAACATATATATCTGAATACTTATTAGTATTAAGATTTATGAGTCACCGAGATCTTGATTCTTCACTTAAGTCAGATAGAAGAATACATCTCAACTGTTGGTCCTATCAATACGTAATGACGTACCAGTATAGACAAGTAGCCAAGACAAACTACTTCCATCTATACTGCAGCCTAAACCAATAACTTGTCCTAGAGTTATTTCGGCTGTGATCATATTATATCTCTTAAGGTTATTCCAATTATACGGTCTTCTGTGATCTACAACACACCATATAATCTACTTTTACAGAGATAAAGAACATACATATGCAATCATGAACACAATCAGATAGGAGATAAGAATAGTGAATAACAGGAATCATTGTATACAAGCATAAAGTTCTTGCTTTCAGTATACAAATCCAACAATCTCCCACTTATACTAAAGCAAAACTTTTAGTATACAATGTGTCTAAATACTAGCTATTACAAGAACTTCACTTCATCTCTCCCACTTATACTGAAAGTTTTTCTCTAAGTGGGTGGCATCAACCGCAATCCCATCCCTCGAGCATGCTTCTCATAGGTCTTTTGCGGTAAGCTTTTCGTGAAAGGATCAGCTAGGTTCTCCGAAGTATCAATCTTTTCTACTAGCACATCTCCTCTGTTTACGATTTCTCGTATAATGTGGTACTTTCTCTCTATGTGTTTTGACGCCTTGTGGCTCCTGGGTTCCTTAGAATTTGCCACTGCACCCGAGTTATCACAATAAATTATGATACTCTTAGGCAAATTAGGGACCACTCCTAGATCCAAGAGGTAGTTCCGGAACCATACAGCCTCCTTAGCAGCTTCCGAAGCAGCTACATACTCGGCTTCCATGGTGGAGTCTGCAATGCACTTCTGCTTTGCACTCCGCCACGATACGGCTCCACCTCCCAAGGTAAACACATAACCAGAGGTAGATCTCTTCTCATCCCGGTCAGCCTGGAAATCCGAATCGGTGTAACCCAAAGGAAATAGACTGTCTGACTGGTAAACTAGCCTATAATCTCGAGTCCGTTTCAGGTACTTGAGAATATGCTTTACCGCAGTCCAGTGTCCTGGTCCAGGGTTCGACTGATATCTTGCAACCATGCCAACGACATAGCAAATATCAGGTCTCGTGCATAGCATCGCATACATGAGGCTACCTACGGCGGAAGCATAGGGTATCTTCCTCATCTCCTCAACCTCACTAGGCGTCTTAGGACACATGTCCTTAGACAGAGGAATGCCATGTCTAAAAGGTAGCAAGCCTTTCTTGGCATTTTGCATGCTAAAACGAGCAATCACAGTATCAATGTAAGACGCTTGAGATAAGCTCAACATCCTTTTCTGGCGATCACGAACGACCTTGATCCCCAGGATGTACGCTGCATCTCCTAAGTCTTTCATTTGAAACTGTTCGGATAACCACTTCTTTATGTCCGATAATAGCTCAACATTGTTGCCAATGAGGAGGATATCATCTACATAAAGTGCAAGGAAAACCACGTCACCATTGGCATCTAAACGGTACACGCAACTTTCGTTCTCACAACGAGTAAATCCATAGGATTTAATGACCTCGTCAAAACGTTTGTTCCATGACCTCGAAGCTTGCTTAAGTCCATAAATGGACTTCTTAAGCTTCCACACAAGATGCTCTTCGCCCTTCTTCACAAACCCTTCAGGTTGCTGCATATAGATGTCCCTTCCTTCTTCAAGGAAACCGTTTAGGAAAGCGGTCTTGACATCCATTTGCCAAATCTCAAGGTTTATGTGGGCTGCTATGGCAAGGAGTATTCGGATAGACTTGAGCATGGCAACCGGCGAAAAAGTCTCATCATAATCTATACCCTGTTCCTGGGTATAACCTTTCGCCACCAGTCTAGCTTTAAAAGCTGCGACTTCGCCATCCGAATCTCTCTTTCTCTTGTATACCCACCTACTACCTATAGCTAAAAAGCCATCTGGTAGTTCGGTCTTCTCGTATACATCCATAGCACCCATGGATTCTATCTCAGAAACCATGGCCTCGTACCAAGAATCTGCATCTTGATCTTTCATTGCTTGTCTATAGTTATCAGGGTCGACATCCTTTTGTTCATCAACAGGGAGTAGATCCGAAGATTCTCCCAAGAACATAAATCGATCGGGTTGAACTACAACCCTCCCACTACGACGAAGCGGTGGTGGTACAGTTGTGACAATGGTTTGTGCAGTGTCCTGTGGTGCATTCACTTGCACACTTGGCTGGGGTGATGGAATCGCCTGTCCATTGCCTTCGATTTCTTGAAGGACAATCTCGGACCTAGACTTGTGCTCATTTATATAATCATGCTCCAAGAATCGTGAGTTGGTGCTAACAACCACTTTCTGATCCTTAGGATTATAAAAATAAGCACCTTTCGTTTCCTTAGGATATCCTACAAACAACATTAATTCGCACCTGGGTTCCAATTTCTTCGCTTCCTTGTCTAGCACGTATGCAGGACAACCCCATACCTTTATATGGTTCAAGCTGGGCTGACGCCCTGACCATAATTCGATAGGAGTTTTAGGAACCGATTTGGACGGTACCCTATTTAGCAAATAAACCGCTGTTTCCAAGGCATATCCCCAAAACGAAATAGGCAAAGATGCATAACTCATCATTGATCGTACCATTTCCATAAGAGTTCTGTTTCTTCTCTCCGCTACACCATTCTGTTGGGGAGTACCTGGTGCAGTCAATTGGGATGTAATCCCACATTCCGACAAGTACTGTAAGAATTCGTTTCCGAGGTATTCGCCACCGCGATCAGACCGCAATGACTTGATAGATTTACCCCTCCTCTTCTCCACTTCTGCCTTGAATTCTTTGAATTTCTCAAAGCATTCAGACTTGCGTTGAAGTAGGTAAATATACCCATATCTTGAGTAATCGTCAATGAAAGTGACGAAGTACTCATACCCTCCACGAGCTCTAGTGGACATCGGTCCACACAAGTCAGAGTGAATCAATTCTAACACATGCGAGGCCCTATTCCCCTTGGCCTTGAAAGGCCTTGCCGTCATCTTTCCCTCTATACAGGATTCGCAGGTTCTAAATGGAACAGCTTGAAAGTCTTTCAAGACTCCATTTGAAACGAGCCTTTGGATCCTATTCAGATTGATGTGGCCTAACCTTAGGTGCCATGCATGTGTATATTGTTCATGAGAATAATACTTCCTCTTATTCGGATTTGGAAGGATTTGTGATGTAGATGCAACATGGACAGAGTTGTTAATTGGACATGTAATAGTATAGAGAGAATTGTTCAAAATTCCAGAACAAATAGTCTTGTTATCTCTCATGATAGAAACACCTCTATGAAAAACAACAGAATATCCATTCAAAAACAACTTTGAAACAGAAATTATGTTCCGCCGAAACTCCGGCACATATAAAATATCTCTCAAAACTAAAATGTCATCACCAAAACATAAAGATAAATCTCCAATAGCAACAGCTGCGACCTTCGACGCATTGCCCATGGAGATGGTGATCTCATCACTTGCCAGCTCCCTTGTTGGGTTGAACCCCTGCAAGGTGTAACAAACATGGTCAGTTGCCCCCGTATCCACTACCCATGAATGAGTAGAAAACGAAGCTAAACATGTTTCTGTTACTAAAACTTGTGACGTACCTTGTCCCTTTGCCTTGAGCACTGGACAATCTTTCTTCCAATGCCCAACCTTGCCGCACTTGAAGCACTTTCCCTTGGCTGTCGGCTTGTTCACGCCGCCGCTAGGGCCATCAACTTTGGCTTTACCGCTCCCACTAGCCTCATGGTCATGCTTGCCCTTTGGACCTTTCCACTTCTTTTTCCCGCCTTTCGACGAAGAAGTAGATCCCTTGGCAGCAACAAGGACTTCTTTCCCATTGCGCGTGCCCATGACCCCCTCTGCCGAAACTAGAGCATTCAACAACTCATTCAGAGTATAGTTGGCCTTGCTCATAACGACATTGAGACGGAAATGCTCAAAAGTTTTGGGGAGAGTATTGAGGATGATATCGACCTTGGCTTCGCCTTCGATACCCCCTCCTAGCAGATCAAGCCTGTCAAACAGATTTGTCATATGCATGACATGATCGTGCACCGAGCTGCCCTCGCTCATTTTACAAGATAAGATTTCTCTCATCAAGTTAAAACGAGCAGACCTCTCGGACTCCCCATAAACCTCACTGAGGTTTAACATGATGGTCGCTGCGTCATCCATGACCTGATGCTGGAGTTGCAAATTTTGCGACATAGTCATCATAATATAGCACTTGGCCATATTATTCGACTTGTGCCACCTTTTATGCGCCTCACGTTCCGCATCAGTTGACTCATCAGTTAAGGCCGCGGGACGTGGAGTGGTAAGCATAAAACTGTGCTCATCAGCATCAAGAATATACATAATATGGCGTTTCCATTCAGTGTAATTTGGACCGGTGAGAGGATTGTTTGCTAGAATGTTAATAATCGGAGACATAGACATATCTGAAAGTAAACAAATAAACATGTAAGAACATGAAAAGCATATAATTCGTAACAATAATATTGTAACCTTTTGATAAAACAATATTAATGAAACCTCCAACGGCTCAAAAAATCCCATGTGTAAGCCACGTGGGGTGGACAGTTACACACGAATTCCTCAACCAGACTATTCACCTAGTCATTTAATTTCCATCCATGTCAACTTAACCTTTTGACAAAGGAAATTAATAGTTGGCACCTTAACTAGACCATATCATCATCAAGAAGGGACTTCGTGGGGAAGTTGTACATTGTACTTGATATGATATCTAAGCAATAACCACATTTTAACCTTGAAAAATTAAATTCTCGAAATTAACATACTCACGCGGACCATGTCGCTTTCAATTTAATTTTCTTGGTTATCTTATTTAATACCATTCTCCAAAGTACTTATGAAAATTATACAAGTAAGCCACGTGGGGTGGACCGTTACTGCATAACTCCCACTACTTCAATGGTTTAAATATTTTTATAGAAACCTCATCTGACAAACTTATGAGAAACAGATATGAAGTAAGCCACGTGGGGTGGACCGTTACTCATATTGCTAATCACTTTGTCTAGAGACCGCATGTGGAGGTCTAAAATAATTTTTAATTACTATAAAAATCATTAAACTGCTTAGTCTTTTTCTTTCAAAAGGTTTGTTCATGCTCAAGCACATAAACCTAAACATGCTTCTCTAGAACGCAACATGTAAATCATGCTCGCAGAATTCTAAAACATGCTTAAGAAAACGGCAAACCTACTATCATGCTCGTCTAAGCGCAATTAATAAACAAATATTAACAAACAAAGACGGGCAAAAGCAGGTAAAGAGCATAAGGGATTAACAACCACGACATGCAAAGAACAGTAATAAAAGAATTAAAATTCTTCGTGATCAATTCGTGGAAACCCAACAGCTATTCTATTACAAAATAAAATAGAAAAACAAGCCCAAAAACTAAAACGGCCCAAAAAACTTCAAGCCCGTCGTTGGAATTAGGGTTTGGGCCCCCTAGGGTTTGAGAAGCAATCGCAGCTAGGGTTTGGAAACCCTAGCCGCCGCGGCCATCTCCCAAACAGCCGCCCCACGCTCGGCAGCAGCCCGGCGCCGGCCACCCGCGCGAGCAGCCGCCCGGTCAGCAGCGCTCGGCGCCACCAGCACCCGGCCCCTCCACCGCACGAACGCACCAGCAGCAGCAGCGGGCTCCAACGCTCTCAGCGGCAGCAGCTCCAGCAGGCATCCCGGCGTGGACAGCAGCAGCGGCAGCAGCGGCAGTGCGCCGCCCGCTGGGCGCGCAGCGCGCGGCCCCCGAGCGCGCACAGCCCCTGCCGGCTGCAGCCTCCTTCCCTGCCCGACCCGCACAGCAGCAGCCGCCCGCCTCGCCTCGCATCGAGCAGCAGCAGCAAGGGCGCACGGCGCCTGCCCAGGCGCGCGGCGCTCAGCGCGCGCGCAGCCCTTGGCGCCGGCGGCCTTGCTCGCTCCGTGCCCGTTGCTCCTCCTTACACCTTCCTCGTCGTTGATTCGTCGTCGTCCTCGTCTCGTTCTTCAATTTTACAGATTTACAACGGAAAAACAAATACAATTGAAATCCTAATCTAACCACGGATTTTCTCGTGGTGAAAAACGATTACAACGTCAAACGACGTATCCCACGAATCAACGAATCACGAAGAACAACAGCAGTTAAAAACAACGCACATTATTAATCGTACACAAATTAATAATAGAGCCAAGAAAATAATCCTGGGCTCTGATACCAATTGAAGGAATATTAAATTGAATTAATACTCGATTGCCCGATGATCGTTTCTTGGTTATTATTAATTTGCCATACAACGATTAATTCCTAACATGCTCCTATGAATTTAACAGCTGCACTTAGGTGTTAGGAAATACTTACTTGAGAATTGGATGCACAGATGATTGACGATCGCGTTGAATGATTCAGACTCCAGCTCTGATCTTCTCGACTGTATCCCGCTCAATTCCCAACGTTGGATGGACAACGAGCTATGAGAACTCCCAAGACAGAATGGCACCACACGATTTTCTGCGCCTCCCTCTGCTCTCAAACCCTAATATTTTATCAGTGTATTTTCCTGAGAGCTGACAGCTGTATTTAATAATACAGAAAAAAGGAGGAGGCGCCAATTACAGTGCTAGGGCCGAAAATTCTGTCTTCTTGGGCTAGGAGACATTGGGCCAGCCCAGGGACCAGATACAAGGAATAAAGATGGGCCTCAAATAAATTAATTCATCCATGGTCAGCCCAGACCATAATTAATTTATAAATATCAGTTCATTCCACTAGAGAACCGATACTGACTTACCCCTTTATTGCCGGTGATGAGTCGGGGCTTGTATTTAGACTTATTAAATCTTCGTATTTAAAATATCCGACATCCATTAATTAATTAGAGCTCTGACAGCTTAAATTAATTAATCTCTTAATAATTCCTTAAGCAGTACCACTCAAACTTTATTATTACGCCTGAACTTAATCAACCTGCAGGGTTTAGCGTAATAAACCTTATTGAGCTCCTTAAGGGGATGTCATTATCCTATACCGGATACGGGTACTAATACAGATAATCAAATATCATATATTAACCGCTATCGCCCAAGATACAGAGTACTCGAGTTAGTATTTAACTCTCGCTCATAGTAAGTCAAAGTGATATACGAATTAACATATATATCTGAATACTTATTAGTATTAAGATTTATGAGTCACCGAGATCTTGATTCTTCACTTAAGTCAGATAGAAGAATACATCTCAACTGTTGGTCCTATCAATACGTAATGACGTACCAGTATAGACAAGTAGCCAAGACAAACTACTTCCATCTATACTGCAGCCTAAACCAATAACTTGTCCTAGAGTTATTTCGGCTGTGATCATATTATATCTCTTAAGGTTATTCCAATTATACGGTCTTCTGTGATCTACAACACACCATATAATCTACTTTTACAGAGATAAAGAACATACATATGCAATCATGAACACAATCAGATAGGAGATAAGAATAGTGAATAACAGGAATCATTGTATACAAGCATAAAGTTCTTGCTTTCAGTATACAAATCCAACAATCTCCCACTTATACTAAAGCAAAACTTTTAGTATACAATATGTCTAAATACTAGCTATTGCAAGAACTTCACTTCATCTCTCCCACTTATACTGAAAGTTTTTCTCTAAGTGGGTGGCATCAACCGCAATCCCATCCCTCGAGCATGCTTCTCATAGGTCTTTTGCGGTAAGCTTTTCGTGAAAGGATCAGCTAGGTTCTCCGAAGTATCAATCTTTTCTACTAGCACATCTCCTCTGTTTACGATTTCTCGTATAATGTGGTACTTTCTCTCTATGTGTTTTGACGCCTTGTGGCTCCTGGGTTCCTTAGAATTTGCCACTGCACCCGAGTTATCACAATAAATTATGATACTCTTAGGCAAATTAGGGACCACTCCTAGATCCAAGAGGTAGTTCCGGAACCATACAGCCTCCTTAGCAGCTTCCGAAGCAGCTACATACTCGGCTTCCATGGTGGAGTCTGCAATGCACTTCTGCTTTGCACTCCGCCACGATACGGCTCCACCTCCCAAGGTAAACACATAACCAGAGGTAGATCTCTTCTCATCCCGGTCAGCCTGGAAATCCGAATCGGTGTAACCCAAAGGAAATAGACTGTCTGACTGGTAAACTAGCCTATAATCTCGAGTCCGTTTCAGGTACTTGAGAATATGCTTTACCGCAGTCCAGTGTCCTGGTCCAGGGTTCGACTGATATCTTGCAACCATGCCAACGACATAGCAAATATCAGGTCTCGTGCATAGCATCGCATACATGAGGCTACCTACGGCGGAAGCATAGGGTATCTTCCTCATCTCCTCAACCTCACTAGGCGTCTTAGGACACATGTCCTTAGACAGAGGAATGCCATGTCTAAAAGGTAGCAAGCCTTTCTTGGCATTTTGCATGCTAAAACGAGCAATCACAGTATCAATGTAAGACGCTTGAGATAAGCTCAACATCCTTTTCTGGCGATCACGAACGACCTTGATCCCCAGGATGTACGCTGCATCTCCTAAGTCTTTCATTTGAAACTGTTCGGATAACCACTTCTTTATGTCCGATAATAGCTCAACATTGTTGCCAATGAGGAGGATATCATCTACATAAAGTGCAAGGAAAACCACGTCACCATTGGCATCTAAACGGTACACGCAACTTTCGTTCTCACAACGAGTAAATCCATAGGATTTAATGACCTCGTCAAAACGTTTGTTCCATGACCTCGAAGCTTGCTTAAGTCCATAAATGGACTTCTTAAGCTTCCACACAAGATGCTCTTCGCCCTTCTTCACAAACCCTTCAGGTTGCTGCATATAGATGTCCCTTCCTTCTTCAAGGAAACCGTTTAGGAAAGCGGTCTTGACATCCATTTGCCAAATCTCAAGGTTTATGTGGGCTGCTATGGCAAGGAGTATTCGGATAGACTTGAGCATGGCAACCGGCGAAAAAGTCTCATCATAATCTATACCCTGTTCCTGGGTATAACCTTTCGCCACCAGTCTAGCTTTAAAAGCTGCGACTTCGCCATCCGAATCTCTCTTTCTCTTGTATACCCACCTACTACCTATAGCTAAAAAGCCATCTGGTAGTTCGGTCTTCTCGTATACATCCATAGCACCCATGGATTCTATCTCAGAAACCATGGCCTCGTACCAAGAATCTGCATCTTGATCTTTCATTGCTTGTCTATAGTTATCAGGGTCGACATCCTTTTGTTCATCAACAGGGAGTAGATCCGAAGATTCTCCCAAGAACATAAATCGATCGGGTTGAACTACAACCCTCCCACTACGACGAAGCGGTGGTGGTACAGTTGTGACAATGGTTTGTGCAGTGTCCTGTGGTGCATTCACTTGCACACTTGGCTGGGGTGATGGAATCGCCTGTCCATTGCCTTCGATTTCTTGAAGGACAATCTCGGACCTAGACTTGTGCTCATTTATATAATCATGCTCCAAGAATCGTGAGTTGGTGCTAACAACCACTTTCTGATCCTTAGGATTATAAAAATAAGCACCTTTCGTTTCCTTAGGATATCCTACAAACAACATTAATTCGCACCTGGGTTCCAATTTCTTCGCTTCCTTGTCTAGCACGTATGCAGGACAACCCCATACCTTTATATGGTTCAAGCTGGGCTGACGCCCTGACCATAATTCGATAGGAGTTTTAGGAACCGATTTGGACGGTACCCTATTTAGCAAATAAACCGCTGTTTCCAAGGCATATCCCCAAAACGAAATAGGCAAAGATGCATAACTCATCATTGATCGTACCATTTCCATAAGAGTTCTGTTTCTTCTCTCCGCTACACCATTCTGTTGGGGAGTACCTGGTGCAGTCAATTGGGATGTAATCCCACATTCCGACAAGTACTGTAAGAATTCGTTTCCGAGGTATTCGCCACCGCGATCAGACCGCAATGACTTGATAGATTTACCCCTCCTCTTCTCCACTTCTGCCTTGAATTCTTTGAATTTCTCAAAGCATTCAGACTTGCGTTGAAGTAGGTAAATATACCCATATCTTGAGTAATCGTCAATGAAAGTGACGAAGTACTCATACCCTCCACGAGCTCTAGTGGACATCGGTCCACACAAGTCAGAGTGAATCAATTCTAACACATGCGAGGCCCTATTCCCCTTGGCCTTGAAAGGCCTTGCCGTCATCTTTCCCTCTATACAGGATTCGCAGGTTCTAAATGGAACAGCTTGAAAGTCTTTCAAGACTCCATTTGAAACGAGCCTTTGGATCCTATTCAGATTGATGTGGCCTAACCTTAGGTGCCATGCATGTGTATATTGTTCATGAGAATAATACTTCCTCTTATTCGGATTTGGAAGGATTTGTGATGTAGATGCAACATGGACAGAGTTGTTAATTGGACATGTAATAGTATAGAGAGAATTGTTCAAAATTCCAGAACAAATAGTCTTGTTATCTCTCATGATAGAAACACCTCTATGAAAAACAACAGAATATCCATTCAAAAACAACTTTGAAACAGAAATTATGTTCCGCCGAAACTCCGGCACATATAAAATATCTCTCAAAACTAAAATGTCATCACCAAAACATAAAGATAAATCTCCAATAGCAACAGCTGCGACCTTCGACGCATTGCCCATGGAGATGGTGATCTCATCACTTGCCAGCTCCCTTGTTGGGTTGAACCCCTGCAAGGTGTAACAAACATGGTCAGTTGCCCCCGTATCCACTACCCATGAATGAGTAGAAAACGAAGCTAAACATGTTTCTGTTACTAAAACTTGTGACGTACCTTGTCCCTTTGCCTTGAGCACTGGACAATCTTTCTTCCAATGCCCAACCTTGCCGCACTTGAAGCACTTTCCCTTGGCTGTCGGCTTGTTCACGCCGTCGCTAGGGCCATCAACTTTGGCTTTACCGCTCCCACTAGCCTCATGGTCATGCTTGCCCTTTGGACCTTTCCACTTCTTTTTCCCGCCTTTCGACGAAGAAGTAGATCCCTTGGCAGCAACAAGGACTTCTTTCCCATTGCGCGTGCCCATGACCCCCTCTGCCGAAACTAGAGCATTCAACAACTCATTCAGAGTATAGTTGGCCTTGCTCATAACGACATTGAGACGGAAATGCTCAAAAGTTTTGGGGAGAGTATTGAGGATGATATCGACCTTGGCTTCGCCTTCGATACCCCCTCCTAGCAGATCAAGCCTGTCAAACAGATTTGTCATATGCATGACATGATCGTGCACCGAGCTGCCCTCGCTCATTTTACAAGATAAGATTTCTCTCATCAAGTTAAAACGAGCAGACCTCTCGGACTCCCCATAAACCTCACTGAGGTTTAACATGATGGTCGCTGCGTCATCCATGACCTGATGCTGGAGTTGCAAATTTTGCGACATAGTCATCATAATATAGCACTTGGCCATATTATTCGACTTGTGCCACCTTTTATGCGCCTCACGTTCCGCATCAGTTGACTCATCAGTTAAGGCCGCGGGACGTGGAGTGGTAAGCATAAAACTGTGCTCATCAGCATCAAGAATATACATAATATGGCGTTTCCATTCAGTGTAATTTGGACCGGTGAGAGGATTGTTTGCTAGAATGTTAATAATCGGAGACATAGACATATCTGAAAGTAAACAAATAAACATGTAAGAACATGAAAAGCATATAATTCGTAACAATAATATTGTAACCTTTTGATAAAACAATATTAATGAAACCTCCAACGGCTCAAAAAATCCCATGTGTAAGCCACGTGGGGTGGACAGTTACACACGAATTCCTCAACCAGACTATTCACCTAGTCATTTAATTTCCATCCATGTCAACTTAACCTTTTGACAAAGGAAATTAATAGTTGGCACCTTAACTAGACCATATCATCATCAAGAAGGGACTTCGTGGGGAAGTTGTACATTGTACTTGATATGATATCTAAGCAATAACCACATTTTAACCTTGAAAAATTAAATTCTCGAAATTAACATACTCACGCGGACCATGTCGCTTTCAATTTAATTTTCTTGGTTATCTTATTTAATACCATTCTCCAAAGTACTTATGAAAATTATACAAGTAAGCCACGTGGGGTGGACCGTTACTGCATAACTCCCACTACTTCAATGGTTTAAATATTTTTATAGAAACCTCATCTGACAAACTTATGAGAAACAGATATGAAGTAAGCCACGTGGGGTGGACCGTTACTCATATTGCTAATCACTTTGTCTAGAGACCGCATGTGGAGGTCTAAAATAATTTTTAATTACTATAAAAATCATTAAACTGCTTAGTCTTTTTCTTTCAAAAGGTTTGTTCATGCTCAAGCACATAAACCTAAACATGCTTCTCTAGAACGCAACATGTAAATCATGCTCGCAGAATTCTAAAACATGCTTAAGAAAACGGCAAACCTACTATCATGCTCGTCTAAGCGCAATTAATAAACAAATATTAACAAACAAAGACGGGCAAAAGCAGGTAAAGAGCATAAGGGATTAACAACCACGACATGCAAAGAACAGTAATAAAAGAATTAAAATTCTTCGTGATCCATTCGTGGAAACCCAACAGCTATTCTATTACAAAATAAAATAGAAAAACAAGCCCAAAAACTAAAACGGCCCAAAAAACTTCAAGCCCGTCGTTGGAATTAGGGTTTGGGCCCCCTAGGGTTTGAGAAGCAATCGCAGCTAGGGTTTGGAAACCCTAGCCGCCGCGGCCATCTCCCAAACAGCCGCCCCACGCTCGGCAGCAGCCCGGCGCCGGCCACCCGCGCGAGCAGCCGCCCGGTCAGCAGCGCTCGGCGCCACCAGCACCCGGCCCCTCCACCGCACGAACGCACCAGCAGCAGCAGCGGGCTCCAACGCTCTCAGCGGCAGCAGCTCCAGCAGGCATCCCGGCGTGGACAGCAGCAGCGGCAGCAGCGGCAGTGCGCCGCCCGCTGGGCGCGCAGCGCGCGAAGCGCGCAGGCGCGGCCCCCGAGCGCGCACAGCCCCTGCCGGCTGCAGCCTCCTTCCCTGCCCGACCCGCACAGCAGCAGCCGCCCGCCTCGCCTCGCATCGAGCAGCAGCAGCAAGGGCGCACGGCGCCTGCCCAGGCGCGCGGCGCTCAGTGCGCGCGCAGCCCTTGGCGCCGGCGGCCTTGCTCGCTCCGTGCCCGTTGCTCCTCCTTACACCTTCCTCGTCGTTGATTCGTCGTCGTCCTCGTCTCGTTCTTCAATTTTACAGATTTACAACGGAAAAACAAATACAATTGAAATCCTAATCTAACCACGGATTTTCTCGTGGTGAAAAACGATTACAACGTCAAACGACGTATCCCACGAATCAACGAATCACGAAGAACAAAGGAGGAGGCGCCAATTACAGTGCTAGGGCCGAAAATTCTGTCTTCTTGGGCTAGGAGACATTGGGCCAGCCCAGGGACCAGATACAAGGAATAAAGATGGGCCTCAAATAAATTAATTCATCCATGGTCAGCCCAGACCATAATTAATTTATAAATATCAGTTCATTCCACTAGAGAACCGATACTGACTTACCCCTTTATTGCCGGTGATGAGTCGGGGCTTGTATTTAGACTTATTAAATCTCCGTATTTAAAATATCCGACATCCATTAATTAATTAGAGCTCTGACAGCTTAAATTAATTAATCTCTTAATAATTCCTTAAGCAGTACCACTCAAACTTTATTATTACGCCTGAACTTAATCAACCTGCAGGGTTTAGCGTAATAAACCTTATTGAGCTCCTTAAGGGGATGTCATTATCCTATACCGGATACGGGTACTAATACAGATAATCAAATATCATATATTAACCGCTATCACCCAAGATACAGAGTACTCGAGTTAGTATTTAACTCTCGCTCATAGTAAGTCAAAGTGATATACGAATTAACATATATATGTGAATACTTATTAGTATTAAGATTTATGAGTCACCGAGATCTTGATTCTTCACTTAAGTCAGATAGAAGAATACATCTCAACTGTTGGTCCTATCAATACGTAATGACGTACCAGTATAGACAAGTAGCCAAGACAAACTACTTCCATCTATACTGCAGCCTAAACCAATAACTTGTCCTAGAGTTATTTCGGCTGTGATCATATTATATCTCTTAAGGTTATTCCAATTATACGGTCTTCTGTGATCTACAACACACCATATAATCTACTTTTATAGAGATAAAGAACATACATATGCAATCATGAACACAATCAGATAGGAGATAAGAATAGTGAATAACAGGAATCATTGTATACAAGCATAAAGTTCTTGCTTTCAGTATACAAATCCAACAGAAAATTCCTCAACAGATCCTGAAATAATTTCATAAATCAAATATTTGATAGTGATGAATCTGAAGAAGATGAAGATCCTTGTAATGGATTTTGTCCTCTTAACATTAATGTTATTACAAAAAATAAAAATGAAAAAGAATTACTTTTTGACCTTATAGAAAAGGTCCCTGATCAAGAAGATAAACAAAAATATTTAATCAGACTCAGAGAAATAATTTTGAAAGAAGAAAGTCCTAAAGAAGACAAAACTATCCAATCCATTGAACCCTTTAGTATTTCAAAACTATTTGAAAAGGCACCTTCTTCATCTATTTATAATAAAAGTATTAATACTAATGATCTACAAAGAGAAATTAATCTTTTAAAACAACAAATTAATATACTTATGTCACGACCGGCCCTAATTAAGGATAATTAAGCCGGGGAAACCGTGACTAATGGAGGGAGATTAGAAGCGGGGTAGAAAGGGAAATAATCAAACAAGGAAGAATCGCATTTCATCATTTTTAACAAAAGGGATATTTATAATATAACGGAGGTTTAGTCGTATAGACTCAAATAACTAGTAAGTTCGGATAACTCCGACTTAGCCAAAATAACATAAAACTTCTGAGTACGCAGCGGAATAAGGTTCTGATTACATGTATGAAGACATGTATCCCTAGAGTTCATTAATACATAATAAGACAAAAGAGTCCCGTTCGTCACTTCATCACCATCGGCAGCTACTCAACCTGCACATTTAGAAATATATGCAGGGCTGAGTACAAAAGTACTCAGTGGGCACGTATGCCTAAGTATAAAAAATACATGCTTCAAAACTGTAAATTGTCATGCCATCATAAACAGTACAGCAAGGGAGTTTTTCGCTAAAAAGGCCCAAGCTTACTAAGTTCATTTGTGATTCTTAAAGTTCGACTGCAGTCTAAGTTCTCTTGTAATCTATCATATCTGGAACTGTGTGCCGGAGAGGTGGCCACCTCTCACGGTCACTTGACCGGCCAACCCGCTAGATGACTCACGGTCACTGGTGTACACTAGCCCTGGCAGGATAGCTATCAACTGCTCAAGACCCGAATTCGATTACATGATAAAAGTCACATCAGATAGATATCATACTGAAATTTAAATATTTTATGGCAAGACAATATTTGAAATAACTTCAATTAATTTAGTCATGGAATAACTTGCTTGAACGTAATATTTAAACTCATTTGATATATATGAAAGTAATGCCCACCTGATAGTGAAGCTTTGCTACAGTTCAGTAACTCATTGACTAGCTCTTACTCTTGCGCTTAACCTTGAATGCGAGAACATAAGGTCAAACCTTAGCTCGATGAAAATTCTCAAATAAATGAGAATGCGTAAAATAAATATGCATGACTCATATTCCTTTAATTATTATTCTGGGATAATAATCTGAAAAAAATTCTAATAATAATCCAAACTATAGGATTACAGCTCGTCTTATGAGATTGAGTTATTAATCTTAATTAATCCACTCATCTCATAGGTTTGCTAACCCATTTACTAATTAATAACCTCGTCCTAAATTAATAAATAGCTGAATCCAATTAATCAAATCTAGACTAGTCTTTAATCGAACTAGAATAAAATAATAAGGCAACCTCATTATTTAAAGGGAGCAACATAGGACAGCCCAAATAAATAGATAAGGAACTGGGCCTGGAAACCATCTAATCATACAGTCCATTCTAACTCTGGCCCAGCTTAAATATACAGCTCTTAAAAAGATCAGCCCATTTCTATTAATACTGGTCCAAGAATGCGGCCCATCTGAAATAAATAAACTGACCTAACAGAAAGAAATAAAATAATGGCCCATAATTAAGAAAATAAAGGCCCAATTCCAATCAGCCCATTTCTCTCTCTCATCAATCGGTCTTCCTCTCTCTAATTACACACACACTCGCAGCAAACCTCTCCCTCTCTCGCTTGGTTCCGCTCACAGGCACATGCCCAAATCTGTCGCCGTTCGTCGATTGTCGCAGTCGCGGCGGCGGCTCCTGATAATCCGGCGAAGCCTACGCCTTCAACGGCCTTGTCTTCTCTCTACTCAAGTTATGCTCAATCAAAATCAGGAATTGAACCCTAACTCCTTCATTTCTCAAATCGCCGCCGTCGCGGATCTTCTCCGGCGAAGCAGGCCGCTGTTTCCGAGGCTCTAAAACTCCAGTGCCGCTTCTCTCAACCGGCGTGGTCGATGCCTCTAATATCGGTGAAGATCTGGTGCAACCGCCGCCGTCCGCCGACACGCGTGGAAGCTCTATCGCCGGACGTCGCCGCTGCTGAGGTAACGCCGCCGCCCGGAGTTGCAGCTGCTTTGCCCGGAATCGAGGTCGCTGGTCTGATCTCCAGCAGCCCGCCTCGCTCCTCGTCTCTTCCACGAAGGAAAAGCAAAGCCCCAATTCTCCCTTGAAGTTTCAAACGGGTTTTCTCCCCCAAAATCAGATCGGCCTTCCCTTTCAACTCCGGTCGGCTTCTCCTTCCCCGGCCGTTCAACTTCCGCCAGCTCCATCCAGCGTTGGCTGTCTCCGTGTCTAACCCCGGCGTCGTCCCCTCTCGGTTCAGCTACGCTGCTGCTGGTTCAGAATCGGCGAGGGTCGTTGGGAGTCGTCGTGCCCTTGGCTCTTTCTCTGAAATCGCAGCGCCGTCACCTCGAATCTGAAAATCCGGCGAGGCCGACGCTAAATTACTCAACCGGAAACAAATTCGACTGCTCCTCTCTTCCCCGTGTTGTAGCAGATCAGTCGTCGTTGTTGGGTCTGTAAACCCAGCGACTAGCGGTCGCCGTTTGTCCCTGGCGCCGCTCTCCCCATTCTTCAGCAAGATACTATCTTGCTGAAGCCGCTGCTCCGGCTTCTGAACCATCGCTGCCCCTGCTCGAACTCCGGCGAGCCAGCATCATTCAAGGCAAAGCTAAGTTCGAACTTATTTCTACAGTATAATAGGGATTTGTTTTGTATACGTCACTCACTTCTTGCTGCCATTTTATTATTGCATATATGTTGCTGGGAGGCTCTATTGCATATCTGTACATGGTTCGCGACGCCTAGTTGTTTTTCCAATTTGGTGCAGGCCATAAATCATCTTGATTCCTATTTTCGATTATGCAAGAGATTAAACTAAGCATGTAGTTGTTTCTATATCATAAGAGTTCTTACTGACTTTGTGATTGCTAAGCCCCTTAAGTATATAGACTCATTTATGAACTCAGTATTTTTTTGTTAAAAGATGCCTTGATGGGTATGAGCATGTAACATTGACTAGAATAACTGAGTTTAGCAATTACCTTGTAATTGTTTGGTGTTTGGTGGCTGCTGCTATTGATTTCAGAAGGAGAATAACTGAAATAAAAATGATTCCTTAACGAATGCAGGTGAACTATGGAAGAATGGGGAAGTTCAAGCTACAACTTACCTCTTCGAAATCAAGGCTGGAGTTAAAAGAAACAACCCTCCCTCTCTGAACCTTGGTGCGCCTAAAAGAAGGAAAAGAATTATGGCTGGTGTTGTATTTTTTTTTTTTAAGTGAAGTTGGCTACTTGACTATCTTAATTCCATAAGAGAGCTTACAAGTGAAGGAATAGGATTAGGTATAAGGTGTGCGGCTGAAAGACCGCTACTTTGTACTATAGCATGACTGTGAGTAGGTGGCCGCAGAGTTTGAAGGAAGGGGCGTGCTGTAACAGTAATTGATGTTTCTTTCACCTTTTTGTTGCACTCACACGTTCTCTTCTTTCCTCCTTTTCTCTTTTCCTTCTTTTGATAAAGTTTCATACTTTTTCTTTTCCTTCTTCTTTTTGCACTAGATAGTGAATAGTAGTGTAGAAATGATTGTTGATAGTATTTGTTGGAGAGCATGCGTGTAGTATGCTATGATTGTAAGTGTTGGAAAGTCTTGAGGTGACAAATAGAATCCCATAGTAGTTTTTGTATCAATTGAGGATCTATAAATCTAATTTTTTTTTCGTATTCTACTAATCTTTATAAAGCCTCTGCGAATTAAATATCTAATTTAACTCGCTCTATTAGTCGGGATTAAATCCACAACTGAGTAAAGTAATAGATAGAAATAATATTTCGATTACAAATAAAATAATAACTCGACTTTGCTAAGTCAATTATCATTCTGAAATAAATCATTGACTACTCAATAATTCAATCGTTGTCATCTCAGGTAATGACATCTAATTCAGAACTCTGAGCTGAATTAACTGAATATTAATCACTGAATTAAATCAACTGAAATATGTAAAAATAAATATTGCATTTATTGCTCTTAATCATAAAATAAAATAGCGGGCTACTACATACTATCCCTCTTAACAAAAATTTCGTCCCGAAATTTGCATATCATTGCAAAAAGGTTCTGGGTACTTTCTCATCTTGATTTCTGTCAGACTATCTCAATCATCGTGTCTGGTCCTAAAATTCTCCTTTCACCTACTTTATCTCAGTAGAGTGGTGATCTATATTTTCTTCCATGCATTACCTCATAAGGCGTCATATTGATTGTTGCCCGGTAACTATTATTGTAGGCAAACTTAATCGATGACATCACTGTTCATCACTTTCACCTTTGCCTTGTACTACTTTTAACGTGTCTTCGAGAGTCTGAATTATTCTCTCAACCATCTATATGTTTGTGGGCAAAAGGTGGTACTGAAATTTAACCTTGTGCCTAATTTCTTCTACAAGTTTATACATAATCTGGACGTAAACTTCGAATCTCAGTCCAAAGTGATTGACACGAGCATACCGTGGAACGCACAATTTCTCAAACATATAATTGGCCTAACTTGTCTGATCCGTATGTGATCAGTATTAATATAAAACGAGCTCATTTCGCAAGTCGCTCCACTATTACTCAGATGGCAGCATTCTTTCTTTTCGACTTCGTAAACTAGTCACGACATCTGTTGCAAAGTGCTCTAACTTCCATTATGAAATCTCCAATGGTTGTAATTTTTCATATGGTCTATGGTGCAAAGCCTTCATTCGTTGGCATGCTAGGCATCTCTCAACAAGTGTAGCTATATCTTTCCATCGGAATTCTTCCTTCAAGTCTTTGTACATTTTATGCTTCCCGGGTGGCCAGTATATGGCGTGTCATGAGCTTCGTTCATTATCTCATCTCTGAATTGTTCATCGTGTGAACACACACAATCTTTGATCAACATCAACGCATTATCCACGTCTCATGATACGTCTCCTGATCTTATTGCTAAACGTATTTTCTCCAAGGTCTCATTCCTTTTTTTTTTTTTTTTTTTTTTTTTTTTGTTTCATTATCAGCTTTCCTAAAAAGTTGGGTGTTATTATCTTCGTGGCAATAATCCCTTCTACAGATTCTAGTGGTTGAACCACTTCTAAATTCATTCAACTAAAATCTTTCATGGGTTCCTCTTCCTGAGTGAGGGGAGATCCCAACTTAAGTTGAGTCTTACGACTCAAGGCATCAACTACCATGTTAGCTTTGTCTGGGTGGTAGTTATTAGCACCGCCATAGTCTTTCACTAGTTCGAGCCATCTCATCTATCTCATGTTAAGATTCATTTGCTCGAAAAAAAAAAATATTTCAAACTTTTATGGTTTGTGAACATCTCACATCTAAATCCATATAGGTGGTGTCTCTACTACAACTAGTTCTAGATCATGAGTTAGATAGTTCAATTCATGTGGTCTAAGCTTTCATGATGCGTATGCTATCTCTCTTCCTTCTTGTTTTAACACGCAATCGAGTATTCTCTTGGACGTATATACATAATCCACCTATTCTTTGTCAGTCGTTGGAACAGCTAACGCTGGTGCAGTGGTTAACTTCTCCTTGAGCTCTTAAAATCTCCTTTCACATCCTTCTGTCCAAGAAAATTTGATTCACTTCTTGAGTAGTTGCGTCGTTGGTCTTTCTATTTGAAAAAAAAAAAATAAATCCTTCTACGAACCTCCTATAGTAACTTGCTAATCCCAAGAAACTCTTGATCTTCTTAGGGTTAGTAGGCGATCTCTATTTGTGTACGACTTGTATGTTGTCAGGACCCACTCTGATCCCTTCTCATGAGATAATATGTCCCAAAAATGTGACTTCATTGAGCCAAAATTCGCACTTGCATAACTTAGCATAAAGATGCTTTGTTTTCAATATTTTTAAGACTATCCTCAGGTGTTTCTCATGGTCCTTCTCGTTCCTCGAGCAGATCAAGACATCATCTACCAAAACTAAGACAACTTGCCTAAGTATGGGTGGAACACTCGGTTCATGAGGTCCACAAACATGGCTGGTGCATTGGTCAATCCAAATGACACCACTACGAACTCATAGAGTCTATATCTGGTTCGGAAGACCACCTTGGGTACATCTTCTCATCGAATCTATAGTTGATGGTACCTAGACCTTAAATCTAGCTTTGAGGACACACTCACTCCTCTGAGTTGCTTGAAGAAGTCGTCTATCCTCGTTAGAGGATACCTGTCCTTGAGTGTCACCTTGTTCAACTCTCTATAAGTTGATGTGTATCCTCGGTAGAGGATACACATTCTCAATGTGCCATCTTTATTCTTTTACAAAAAGAACGGGTGCACCCCGGTGAAATCTCCAGGAAACATTTGGAAATTCACGTACGATTGTCACGTCTCCTATACTTTTTTCGGTTTTTTTTTTTTGTTTTCTGTGCAACTACACAAGGTAGGGTGGACACCATTTTCTTATCATCTTTGTTGCTTGAGGGGCGGAGATGATCGTCTTTCTCCTACCCATGCTGATCCCATGAAAACGTGTCAGTTTCTTCCCCATGGTCGAAAAGAAATTTGACTTTCATTGCAAATGATGGTGGCATAGTTCTCAACTATCCATTCCATTCCTAAAATTATGTATATGTCTCTCATCGGCATAACATACGAGTTGTTCACTCCAACTTGAATAATTTTTATGCTTAGCTCTAAATTCAAGCACACATGTGCTATTATTGTTGTTGTTGCTATCGCTGGTGTGGTTACTGCTCTTGGTATGGTTGGGCAAAGCTTGGATTGCTCAAATGCAGATTCTGAACAGGCGAGTTTAGCCTGAGACCCGCCCTTTGTTGCTTATTCGGGTAACGATTTGTATAATGTTCATTCCAGCTACTATGCAACAACCTTCATTACCAGTACTGGAGAGTTTCCCATGGTTCTTGTTCCACTTTGGGCAGGGTGGAGTCCCATATTTGTTATCCCCCATCTGTTTTAAGGTGTCATAACCACGTTGATGTGACGTCTGCCCCTGCCATGGCCCTTTCCTTAGCTTGGCCAGGGTTACTATATCCCATTCTCTTTTTTTTTTTTTCTCAAAAGTTTTGAGCCCGAGTTTGTGGAGGTGCAGATGTAGGCGCAGTTGCTGGTCTCTCTCCCAGCATTGCTGCCTCAATGCATAACGCTTTGCTGAGCGACTCCACGTAAGACGATCCACCATGGCTTGCCCAAGCCTTTCTAATCTTGTGCCTCAGTCCGACACAGAATTCTTTTAACCATCTTTTCATATGTGTCTACTTGCTCTAGCGCATATCTTGACGTATCGCAGAACATCATGCCGTATGGAGTAATTGTTGTTCTTCCTTGCTTCGGATTGTAAAATTCCATTTCTTTCTTTTTGCGATAGCTTTTGGGTGTATACTTGTCATATATTACAGTCTTAAACTATTCCCACGTTAAATTTCCTAACTACTCAATTGTCATTGTCTTCCTCCTTGCTTCCCACCATAAGTCAGCTGAAAGGATACGCAAGTAAGACGTTCCAGATCTGTGCAGCGCAAGAAATTGAAGATGCGTTCACTAGCTTGTACCCAAGTCTCAGCCTTTGTTGGATCTCCTATCCTATCGAAGACAGGTGGGTTTCCTCGTAGAAATAGTTCTTCTATTCTACGTTTTTGTTGTATAGTTAGTGGCGTTATATTGTTCTAGCCATAGTACTGGGCCTTTTTCATTATCTCGTGGAATTCTTCCTCTTCTTCTCGGATTCCCTTGTTTTGGTGGCGTACTGATGAGTTGACACGTAGTCATCAATACATACATATGCATATCATCACTTCTGTAAACCGTTTCTTGATTCTCAAATCTTGCTCGCACTCTTCCTCGTGCAAGCATATAAGTAAAATGTGGCGGAATTGACTTGCCGCAAAAGATTGATAAGGTCGCTAAAAGACATAAGAAAATTGTTTCGATGAGAACTTCTACATTAACATATGGATCTAGATGTATTGATCTATCCAAGTACTACTCATGATGAACTGACTGTCTAGCAATGCCATCACCAACTAATTTGGTCATGGAACCAGTTTTTTTTTTTTTTTTTTTTTTTTTTTTTTTTTTTTTTTTCGTACTAATACTAGTCAAACATAACTAAGCCAACATAGGGCATACGAAAACATCAGAACAATCATTGTTTTCTAAAAAAAATAATAACGTTCTACCAAATCCATAAGAAATGGTCTAGCTGCATCATGTGATTGACCCTTGGGTCGAGGCATACTTGTTTGATGGATTTAATCTGGTGAATACTTGTTTGTCTTTAGGTCACCGGAAATCTACTAACAACTAACAAACCACAATGATTAAAGTCACAAATGGTAATTACGCAAAGTGAAGTGAATCAACAATTTTGTCAGACGATTGAAAAGAAATGGCCTTAGGGTAGAAATGAATTGACTAAAAGGTCGAAATGAAATGACCTAATAATCTGAACCCGCTTGGCTTTTCAGATGAAAGTTTAAATATATAGATTTAGAGACCCATATATGACGACTACTGATATTTTGGTCATGTGGACTGGCCAGGTCCGACACAACTACTTCTCAGTCACTCGGAAATACTTTTCCGAACTTGGCAACTCTTGTTCATTGGCTGCAAAAGGTATATTTGGTCTAAAATCACCACTTTCTTCTTAACATCTTGAACATGTCCTTGAGAATATTCTAGAGCTTCTCAAACTTGGAGTCTGCCTCCTAGTTTAATGAAATCCTTAAACATTTTCTATAGGCGAAATAAGGTAGGCTCGACCTTACTCAACAATTTTCCTCTACATGATCTTTGTGTAGTACTTCTAGTACTTAGTGTTTTCTTCACATAGCACTTGAAATGCAACCATATAATTTGAAGTACTATTCCGTGTTATTGCAAAAGACCTTCTGAATCATCACACATTCAATAAGAAAATAGCTTTTGCTCATCTGAGCACCTTTATAGGGTATGTGTCACCATATGTAATGCTAAGTTATGGAATGACCTTAGTCAATGCTCTCATTCCGGCTACCAGACTAAATACTTAATCCAAGACGTTCTAACTAAGGCGATGTCCTCGATAGGTTAAGATATGTATACTTATCTTGAGTATATCCTTAGGGTCTCATTAGAATCTTAATTTATTTGTTTCAGCATTGATCCACTGTCGGCGCTTCTAGCTATTATTAAACTCTGAACCATCTTCGAGAACTTCTCTCGTCTTACCCACTTGAGTAAACTTTTATGATCAATCATAATGGTTGGTAATTGTTAGTACCCATATCACATCTCGTCTTTCCAATTCGTAGTAAGTGATCGTAATCAATAGGGATTCTCAGTCATGTCCTCATCTAATATGATAGGTACTGTAAGCAGAATGGTTCCGAATATCTGAAACTATAAGTTGATAGCTTTAATCGAATTATTAACATCATATACAAAGCATTTTGACCCCTCGTAAGTCTGACTCTGAAGTTCATTGATGAATCATGAAAGTTATCCTCAAGCCATAGCTAGTGATAATCGAGGCTAGAAGGGAGTCTCAACTTATTAGGGCTTAGCTAACTGATTACATAAGTCACACTCATCGCTATAAGCAATATCATACTTAAACTATCATTGAATAAGGCAATAGTCGATTAGGTGTTCCGTTTTGCGTGAACAACCTGAATGAAGAACAATGCATGCGTCAGTGATTCGTGCGTGGCACTCCGCTTGCACTACTTTCATTGGAATCTCTTCCTCTTTCTTAGCTCTTCACCATGGCTATAGTGAAATATAACTGAGTTTCTAGCTTCTATTGTTCTTCTCGTAACAGTGATCATGCATTCTTAACGCATCTAAGTTTATTGAGATATCTAATTAATCAATAAGCATAAAACTTGAATGTAAGCATCAATACATATATATAGAACGTGAACTTCTCAATGTTTTAAAATCATTACCACCTTCTTTCTTGCTGAGCATGACGATGTGATGAAGTGATGGGCTTTGGTTGACTGACTCATATATACTAGTGATCATACTAGAAAAAATGGGCTAACTCTAGGGTTCAGAGCAAATGAACTGCTCTGAGACCACTCTGTCACGACCGGCCCTAATTAAGGATAATTAAGCCGGGGAAACCGTGACTAATGGAGGGAGATTAGAAGCGGGGTAGAAAGGGAAATAATCAAACAAGGAAGAATCGCATTTCATCATTTTTAACAAAAGGGATATTTATAATATAACGGAGGTTTAGTCGTATAGACTCAAATAAC
The DNA here is from genome assembly GCF_028751815.1 of Salvia miltiorrhiza. Taxonomy (NCBI): domain Eukaryota; kingdom Viridiplantae; phylum Streptophyta; class Magnoliopsida; order Lamiales; family Lamiaceae; genus Salvia; species Salvia miltiorrhiza. The sequence continues at coordinate 14,204,559 of NC_080388.1, forward strand.
TAGTAAGTTCGGATAACTCCGACTTAGCCAAAATAACATAAAACTTCTGAGTACGCAGCGGAATAAGGTTCTGATTACATGTATGAAGACATGTATCCCTAGAGTTCATTAATACATAATAAGACAAAAGAGTCCCGTTCGTCACTTCATCACCATCGGCAGCTACTCAACCTGCACATTTAGAAATATATGCAGGGCTGAGTACAAAAGTACTCAGTGGGCACGTATGCCTAAGTATAAAAAATACATGCTTCAAAACTGTAAATTGTCATGCCATCATAAACAGTACAGCAAGGGAGTTTTTCGCTAAAAAGGCCCAAGCTTACTAAGTTCATTTGTGATTCTTAAAGTTCGACTGCAGTCTAAGTTCTCTTGTAATCTATCATATCTGGAACTGTGTGCCGGAGAGGTGGCCACCTCTCACGGTCACTTGACCGGCCAACCCGCTAGATGACTCACGGTCACTGGTGTACACTAGCCCTGGCAGGATAGCTATCAACTGCTCAAGACCCGAATTCGATTACATGATAAAAGTCACATCAGATAGATATCATACTGAAATTTAAATATTTTATGGCAAGACAATATTTGAAATAACTTCAATTAATTTAGTCATGGAATAACTTGCTTGAACGTAATATTTAAACTCATTTGATATATATGAAAGTAATGCCCACCTGATAGTGAAGCTTTGCTACAGTTCAGTAACTCATTGACTAGCTCTTACTCTTGCGCTTAACCTTGAATGCGAGAACATAAGGTCAAACCTTAGCTCGATGAAAATTCTCAAATAAATGAGAATGCGTAAAATAAATATGCATGACTCATATTCCTTTAATTATTATTCTGGGATAATAATCTGAAAAAAATTCTAATAATAATCCAAACTATAGGATTACAGCTCGTCTTATGAGATTGAGTTATTAATCTTAATTAATCCACTCATCTCATAGGTTTGCTAACCCATTTACTAATTAATAACCTCGTCCTAAATTAATAAATAGCTGAATCCAATTAATCAAATCTAGACTAGTCTTTAATCGAACTAGAATAAAATAATAAGGCAACCTCATTATTTAAAGGGAGCAACATAGGACAGCCCAAATAAATAGATAAGGAACTGGGCCTGGAAACCATCTAATCATACAGTCCATTCTAACTCTGGCCCAGCTTAAATATACAGCTCTTAAAAAGATCAGCCCATTTCTATTAATACTGGTCCAAGAATGCGGCCCATCTGAAATAAATAAACTGACCTAACAGAAAGAAATAAAATAATGGCCCATAATTAAGAAAATAAAGGCCCAATTCCAATCAGCCCATTTCTCTCTCTCATCAATCGGTCTTCCTCTCTCTAATTACACACACACTCGCAGCAAACCTCTCCCTCTCTCGCTTGGTTCCGCTCACAGGCACATGCCCAAATCTGTCGCCGTTCGTCGATTGTCGCAGTCGCGGCGGCGGCTCCTGATAATCCGGCGAAGCCTACGCCTTCAACGGCCTTGTCTTCTCTCTACTCAAGTTATGCTCAATCAAAATCAGGAATTGAACCCTAACTCCTTCATTTCTCAAATCGCCGCCGTCGCGGATCTTCTCCGGCGAAGCAGGCCGCTGTTTCCGAGGCTCTAAAACTCCAGTGCCGCTTCTCTCAACCGGCGTGGTCGATGCCTCTAATATCGGTGAAGATCTGGTGCAACCGCCGCCGTCCGCCGACACGCGTGGAAGCTCTATCGCCGGACGTCGCCGCTGCTGAGGTAACGCCGCCGCCCGGAGTTGCAGCTGCTTTGCCCGGAATCGAGGTCGCTGGTCTGATCTCCAGCAGCCCGCCTCGCTCCTCGTCTCTTCCACGAAGGAAAAGCAAAGCCCCAATTCTCCCTTGAAGTTTCAAACGGGTTTTCTCCCCCAAAATCAGATCGGCCTTCCCTTTCAACTCCGGTCGGCTTCTCCTTCCCCGGCCGTTCAACTTCCGCCAGCTCCATCCAGCGTTGGCTGTCTCCGTGTCTAACCCCGGCGTCGTCCCCTCTCGGTTCAGCTACGCTGCTGCTGGTTCAGAATCGGCGAGGGTCGTTGGGAGTCGTCGTGCCCTTGGCTCTTTCTCTGAAATCGCAGCGCCGTCACCTCGAATCTGAAAATCCGGCGAGGCCGACGCTAAATTACTCAACCGGAAACAAATTCGACTGCTCCTCTCTTCCCCGTGTTGTAGCAGATCAGTCGTCGTTGTTGGGTCTGTAAACCCAGCGACTAGCGGTCGCCGTTTGTCCCTGGCGCCGCTCTCCCCATTCTTCAGCAAGATACTATCTTGCTGAAGCCGCTGCTCCGGCTTCTGAACCATCGCTGCCCCTGCTCGAACTCCGGCGAGCCAGCATCATTCAAGGCAAAGCTAAGTTCGAACTTATTTCTACAGTATAATAGGGATTTGTTTTGTATACGTCACTCACTTCTTGCTGCCATTTTATTATTGCATATATGTTGCTGGGAGGCTCTATTGCATATCTGTACATGGTTCGCGACGCCTAGTTGTTTTTCCAATTTGGTGCAGGCCATAAATCATCTTGATTCCTATTTTCGATTATGCAAGAGATTAAACTAAGCATGTAGTTGTTTCTATATCATAAGAGTTCTTACTGACTTTGTGATTGCTAAGCCCCTTAAGTATATAGACTCATTTATGAACTCAGTATTTTTTTGTTAAAAGATGCCTTGATGGGTATGAGCATGTAACATTGACTAGAATAACTGAGTTTAGCAATTACCTTGTAATTGTTTGGTGTTTGGTGGCTGCTGCTATTGATTTCAGAAGGAGAATAACTGAAATAAAAATGATTCCTTAACGAATGCAGGTGAACTATGGAAGAATGGGGAAGTTCAAGCTACAACTTACCTCTTCGAAATCAAGGCTGGAGTTAAAAGAAACAACCCTCCCTCTCTGAACCTTGGTGCGCCTAAAAGAAGGAAAAGAATTATGGCTGGTGTTGTATTTTTTTTTTTTAAGTGAAGTTGGCTACTTGACTATCTTAATTCCATAAGAGAGCTTACAAGTGAAGGAATAGGATTAGGTATAAGGTGTGCGGCTGAAAGACCGCTACTTTGTACTATAGCATGACTGTGAGTAGGTGGCCGCAGAGTTTGAAGGAAGGGGCGTGCTGTAACAGTAATTGATGTTTCTTTCACCTTTTTGTTGCACTCACACGTTCTCTTCTTTCCTCCTTTTCTCTTTTCCTTCTTTTGATAAAGTTTCATACTTTTTCTTTTCCTTCTTCTTTTTGCACTAGATAGTGAATAGTAGTGTAGAAATGATTGTTGATAGTATTTGTTGGAGAGCATGCGTGTAGTATGCTATGATTGTAAGTGTTGGAAAGTCTTGAGGTGACAAATAGAATCCCATAGTAGTTTTTGTATCAATTGAGGATCTATAAATCTAATTTTTTTTTCGTATTCTACTAATCTTTATAAAGCCTCTGCGAATTAAATATCTAATTTAACTCGCTCTATTAGTCGGGATTAAATCCACAACTGAGTAAAGTAATAGATAGAAATAATATTTCGATTACAAATAAAATAATAACTCGACTTTGCTAAGTCAATTATCATTCTGAAATAAATCATTGACTACTCAATAATTCAATCGTTGTCATCTCAGGTAATGACATCTAATTCAGAACTCTGAGCTGAATTAACTGAATATTAATCACTGAATTAAATCAACTGAAATATGTAAAAATAAATATTGCATTTATTGCTCTTAATCATAAAATAAAATAGCGGGCTACTACAACTTAATAAAGAGATCAACAATTTACATATAAAAGATCTTGAATTAGAAACAAGAATATCCCTTCTCAAAGATAATCAAGAAGATATTCCTGAATCATCAGAAAATCACACCATTGATAATTTTGACTCTTCCATACTCAATATTGAACAAATATCTTTTCAAAAATGGTATTCAATTATCACTTTAGTTATAGATGATTTCAAAATTAATATTACTTGTTTAATTGATAGTGGAGCTGATCAAAATTGTATTAGAGAAGGACTTATTCCCTCCAAATATTATGAAAAAACAAATGAGAAACTAACTGCTGCAAATGCCACTCCTCTTAATATAAAATATAAACTTTCTAATGCTCATATATGCAATGAAGGATATTGTTTTAAAACTCCATTCATATTAGTCAAAGATCTTAATCAAGATATAATTCTTGGAAACCCATTTCTTACTATCCTTTATCCTTTCGAAGTGAACGGAACAGGAATCACCACTAATATTTTAGGAAATTCTATCTCCTTTAAATTTATAAAACCCATTAAAGAAAGAGAAATCTCTCTACTTCAACAACACTATATCTTTCAAATAAACTCTATTCAAAGAAAAGAATCTCATATTAAAACTTTAAAAGAAGAATTACCTTATCTCAAAATTGAAGAAGAACTCCTTGATAAAAATATTCAATTAAGGATTACTAATATAGAAAATATCATTAAAGAAAGTATTTGTTCAGATTTACCAAATGCTTTCTGGGAAAGAAAGAAACGTACTGTTTCCCTTCCATACATTCCTAAATTTGATGAAAAGAATATTCCTACCAAGGCCAGACCCATTCAAATGAATCATGAATTACTTAATACTTGTAAAGAAGAAATTAATTCTCTTCTTTCGAAAAATTTAATTAGACCTTCAAAATCTCCTTGGTCTTGTGCTGGATTTTATGTTAACAATCAAGCAGAAAATGAACGAGGAGTTCCCAGATTAGTCATTAACTACAAACCTCTTAATGAAGTTTTAGAATGGATTAGATATCCAATACCCAATAAAAGAGATCTTGTTAATAGATTATATAAAGCAAAAATATTCTCAAAATTTGACCTCAAGTCAGGATTTTGGCAAATTCAAATTATTGAAAAGGACAAATATAAAACAGCCTTCACTGTCCCTTTTGGACATTATGAATGGAATGTAATTCCATTTGGATTAAAAAATGCTCCTTCAGAATTTCAAAACATTATGAATGAAATTTTTAATGATTATTCAGATTTTTCAATTGTTTATATTGATGATATTCTTATATTTTCTCAGAATATTGAACAACACTTCAAACATCTAAAAATATTTATACAAGTAATTAAAAGAAACGGATTAGCCATTTCTTCCTCAAAAGTAAAACTATTTCAAACAAAAATAAGATTCTTAGGACATGATATTCATAAAGGAACTATTAAACCTATTACTAGGGCTATTGAATTCGCAGACAAATTTCCTAATGAAATTAAAGAAAAAACTCAACTACAAAGGTTTCTTGGATGTCTCAATTATATATCCGACTTCTTTCCCAAATTAAGAATAATCTGCAAACCTTTATTTCAAAGACTTCAAAAAAATCCTCCTCCATGGACTTCTGTCCATACTGACATTATCGAAAAATAAAAATACAAGTTAAATCTTTACCTTGTCTAGGCATTCCTAAACCAGATGCTTTCATGATTATAGAAACCGATGCCTCAGATATAGGATATGGGGGATCCTTAAACAAAACATCTCATCTCATGCATCTCATGCATCTACATCTCTTTCAAAGAAAAATGAACAACTTGTTAGATTCCATTCTGGAATTTGGCTTGGACCACAAAAGAATTATTCTACTATCAAAAAGGAAATTCTTGCCATTGTTCTTTGTATTTCAAAATTTCAAAGTGATATTTTTAATAAAAAATTCCTTTTAAGAATAGATTGCAAATCTGCTAAAGAAATTTTACAAAAGGATGTTAATAATATTGTTTCAAAACAAATCTTTGCCAGATGGCAAGCTATACTTTCAAGCTTTGATTTTGACATATAATATATTAAAGGAGAAAATAATTCTTTACCTGATTTTCTAACCAGAGAATTTCTTCAAAATTCTACAGAAAAGCATGAGTCGATACAATCCAAATAATCCAAATCAATTCTCAGCTCTTGTTGAATTTCCAGAACTCCCATACTCTCAAATAGTCAAAGCTCCTGCACCTACTACTCCCATTAAAGCCTCAACTTCAAAAACAACTATTTCAAAATTCAATCCTTCCAATACTTATTTTACCAAACCAAATGCTCAAAATATTACCTTGACAAAATTCACTACAACTCCAGATTTTGCAAAACTCAAAGATATTATTTCAAGGTACTTTCCAAAAGGATGCCAATGGTATTCTGACAATACTCAAAAGACTCAAATCTTCTATGAATTCATCCTTGTTGATTCAAATTCCATCGAACTTGTCCATACATATGATCCCAAAAATCTAGAAAGAATTTCATTTTCAAAATGCATCATCAAAAAGATCATCCGTTCTGATGAATGGACTTTTCCTCATTCTGAAAGAGGATTTTCCAAAAAAATTTCACCAAAAGGATATTCATATCCAGACTACAAAATGGCATGGTTCAAAACCTTTTTCCTTAGACCCTTTGATCATTCATGGTTCTTTACCTTCCATTCAGAGTTTTCAAAAACTTCTTATCCAATTTGGTTTCTTGAATGATGGATGGATTTCGGTCCATTACCTAATATCCTCCCAGCAGACATCCATCAAGGATACAATCATTACATTTCAAAAGCCCCAGGTCCTATGTACCTCAAAGATATTCAATTCTATTCAGAATTCAAAGTTCCCTGGATCTTTTGCTGGAGTTATGCCATTGCACAATTCCATCCAGAGCCATTACCCATGTCAATCATTCGAGAATTCAAAATTAAATGGTGGAAAAACTTCTCCACCAAGCTCTGCAATTTCAATGTTATTCAGAAATTTCTCCAGACAGGTGAAAAACCTAAGTGGGAGAAACCAGTTCAAGAGAAAATTATTCCAGATCTTCCTTCCAATGAAAAGAAAAAAGAAAAGGAATCAGTTCCTCTTTCTCAAAAGCAAGTCAAGATGTTTCAACTCTTTGAAGAGGATCCCGAAACAGCAAAAGAGTATTTACAATTCATCAAGATGAAAAGAGAATCAGAAATAGAAGATACCACCTCTGAAGGATCTTGTGCAGATTATGGAGGACCATGTGAACAAGATCCCTTTGATTTCTGACTACCTATTCATCCTATTCATAAAAAAGAAAAGAAAAAAGAAGCAAAAGAAAAAAGAAAGAAAAGAAGAAAAAACAACAAAAAAGAAAAGAAAAGAAAAACAAAAGAAAAAAGAAAGAAAAATAAAAAATTTTCAACTAACCTATTTCAATGCAGGAAATTCAAGGCCGACATCACCATTCCATCATGAGTCTCATTCAAACAGACAATTGTGGCACTCTTTTCAAAAGCAGCAGATGGCAGACAAACTTTTGTCCAATCAAAGACTTTCAAGGCACAACTTTTGTCAAATCAAAGACTTTCAAGGCACATGCACTCAAAAGCAGAAGATGGCAGACAAACTTTTGTCCAATCAAAGACTTTCAAGGCACATACACCTTTTTCAAAAGTTGATGATCCACTCAACGACAAAGACATTCCAAAGAGCTCCTCTATTTAAGAAGGCCAGGATTCATTTCAAGAGATAGACGAAAATTGACGGAGCAAGTCATTTTCTAAAACCTCTAAACCATTCCCTCAGCTTATAAAGCCCAGTTTCTTGTATTTCTCATATATATCTGTACGAATTCATAATTTCTGTAAGTAACGACACTCTGTGTTCAAAACTTATCAAAAGTTTGTTTATTTCAATACTTCCGCTTAATTTACAAATTTCATTTTTACTATTTCACTATTCATCATATGCATATTCTAATTGATATTATACACTTCATAATATTAGAATTCATCATGTTCATGATCAACGATTTTATAACAGCCCTTAATACCATTATCCAATCCCTGGGTTCTGCTTCCCTTCGTCGTTCGGTGGTTACGGAGGTGAGAGAGACTGGTGTGTGTTGCTAAGAGGATGGTAAGGCGGTGGTGCTGGTACAGGAGAGGAAATAGAGAATTTCTTTGGCAAATAGAGGAGAGAGATGACTTTGTGCGTGTAAGAGTGAAGAGACAAGCTGCTTATGAATTTGGAAAAGGTAGTTCACAGAGAGAGAGTGAAGTCTATTAAATGTAAAGTAACTCAGATAGCGTAAGGGAATGTCTAAAACATTCGGTTGTCTCTTATCGTTATCTTTAGATTACTATTGCCGCCCACCCTTCTTTTCGTAGGCTATCACCGCTGTTTCCTGGAGTAATATATTCAGTTCCCGTGAACACGATATAGCAGAATACTTGGTATTACACAAAAATATGATCTCTCCATAAAAATATTACAATAAATAAATAAAATAATTTGTGATGCATATAAAATATGAATAATTTAATTATTCCAAAATGGTAGTAATTCATCCCCATAATATCAAACTTAGCTCAATTATCAAGCTGTAATTGCATCATAGCTTATTGCCAAAAATTTAAATTGTGGGCTATTAACAATGCAATAATAATGTATTTGTGATTTAGCTGCATTTGCTAGTTTCCAATATTATGCATTGTCACAAAAGTAACCAAAATTGCTTATTTAATATAAACGATTATTTCTTTTATCAAGAATGATATCTTCTTTAAATTCTGCCCATAGAATATAGGTAACTAAATTTTTCATTATTTAATGAAAAATATAATAATATCATTTTATGCTCATATAAGCATAATATGATTGACCGACATATAATATCACTTAGCTCAATGTATATATATGTATATGTATAAATATATATCACAAACGTTACTAAAAAAAATAGCAGGATAATATATATATATATATATATATATATATATATATATATATATATAGGGGGCCGCTCCAATGAGACCCCCTAATTTTAGTAAGATCTAGGGTACGATCTGGTGCGTTTATTTTATCAATCTTATGGCTGATATTGTATCCGGAGGGAGAATTTTTTTTTCAGGGTTCGAATCCTGGAGGGAGCAAAATATTTTAAATTTTATTATTCATTAGTATATACTGCATTGTTCATCAACATATACTGTCTTGTTCATCAGTATATATGTCTTATTCATTAACAATTTTTAAAATTTTGTTTTTCACCAGTATATACATCTTGTTCGTTAGGTATCGTTTTGTTCATTAGTATTATATGTCTTAGTCATTGTCCTAGTGTTTCACGAAAAATAGGGGGTCTCACTGGAGCGCGCCCCTATATATATATATATATATATATATATATATATATATAGGGGGCCGCTCCAATGAGACCCCCTAATTTTAGTGAGATCTAGGGCACGATCTGGTGCGTTTGTTTTATCAATCCTATGGCTGATATTGTATCTGGAAGGTGATTTTTTTTTCGCATGGTTCGAATCTTGGAGGGAGCAGAATATTTTAAATTTTGTTATTCATCAGTATATACTGAATTGTTCATCAGTATATACGGCCCTGTTCATCAGTATATATGTCTTATTCATTACGAATTTTTTAAAATTTATTTTTCATCAGTATATACATCTTGTTCATTAGATATACGTTTTGTTCATTAGTATTATATGTCTTATTCATTGTACTCATGTTACACGAAAAATTGGGGGTCTCACTGGAGCGCCCCTATATATATATAATTAATAATAATCCCATTTTTGAAATTCAATTAATGGATATAGAAATTATTAGTATACGTATATATTCATATACATATGCATTTTTTTATTATACTAAAAGACATTAATGAGTCACATATCCTTAATGGACGCGGAATACCTTTAAGCATGTTTAGAAATTTCCTAATTTTAGCAAATGATAAAAGTTTAAATTCCTACCAAATAATCTTTATAATATTATATATATATATATATATATATATTTATATATATATATATAAAATAAAAATGGCGGGTATTACAACAAGGCTGGAATCGGGCCCCAAAACTGGCATTTTCACGGGTGATCCGACCCAAGATGGGATTTCCACTGTGTACAGCGCTGATACATAAGGGTTTAAATATATCTTTCTTTATTCTCAACAATTTCCCCCTTTTTGATGATGCCAAAACTTTGCATAAAAGATTCTAAAGCACAGGCAACTCATATGATTGAAAAGCATAAGCAGATAGAATGTAGTAGCCCGCTATTTTAATTATGATTAAAACTAGTAAATGCAAATTTTTATAAATGAATCCAGTTTATGGTCCTGATTTTTTTTATCAGAGACGGAGTTATTATTTTAGCTTTATACTTTTATAATGTATGAGAAAAACGTGACGAGAATTATTGAGCCATTCAATAATTATTATTTCCAAGTTATAACTGACTTAGCAAAGTCATGTTATTTATTAATCGAAAAACAGAAGCAATTATATTTTATTAGTGCTACTAAAAGTCGAGGAATTATTCCGACTGCAACGCAGATTAAATCTACGGATTTAATTTAAGTTATATTACAGTTTATCAAGTTAGCAGGCAAGGAAAAAGATATCAAGCTAGATGATTTTTTTTTAGTAACTTCAATACTTTACAATCATCATTATTTTCCACTCCCTAATGTCTCCTACACTATCAGCCACCAACCTCACCACTACACCTACTCTTCCACTTCACTTTGCCACCATTACAACGCCAATAATTTGGCATATGCATAAAGAAGAAAAGAGAAAGAATAGAATAAGCTAATAGAAAGAAAAAGTGGCTGTCCACCAAAATTTTGCTCCCCACCTCTCCACTCCACCAACTTCTCCACCACACTCAAGTATAGCCACTAATTCACCTCCATTCTACACTAACTCCACGAGAAGAGCAGGAGAACTTCACTCATCTTCTGCAAGCATCCAAGAAAATCCTCATCTGTCCATCGTTGCATCAAAGGCAAGAAAGCAAACTTGAAAATCAACCAAAGAGAAAAACCCAGCAAGTGTAGATCTTTCTAAAGTTTCAAGCATTTGTTACTCCAGCTAACAATGGAAGAAGTAAAATAAACCATCAGTTCATTTCCCTGCCAAAACTTCAAGAGGTAAATTTGGCTTTAATTCATCCACTTAAATTCTTATACTCCTGCAAGTATTGAGAAAAGCCAACAACCTTCTATTTCAGTTATCATCAATTCAACCACAGCAACATCCCACCGAAACAAACATTCAAGGTGATCAATCTATCTCTGTTAACTCCCTCATGTCACACAAGTCACAACATCAGATTATGTTTTTATGAAAGAAGTGAATAGAAAGTAGGAAGGCTTATTCACATAAGAAATACAGAACTTATTGATGAGCAGTATAAGCACCTATAGAGACAACAATAGGATTTAGAACACTTATCTTGCTATAGGAAGAACGACGGCTTTCCCGTTCGGTTGAAACTGAGACGACGATGACAACGGTGAAGGCGACACCCTTCGCCGGGAACAGCGACAGCAACGCTGGACGGAACTGGCGGAAGCTGAACGACGCCGGACCTAAGCTCGGCGGCAGCCGACGCAGGTTGGAGCATAGAAGGCGACTGAAGCTCGACTGATGTTGAGAGAGGCCGACTGATTCTACGGATTCCGAATGAAGGAGCAGCAGCGACCGACGACGGCGCTCTCCCAGACGACGACCGCTGACCATCGGACGAGCAGCAGCAATGATTCCTTGAGAATCAGGGCTCGATGTTGGGGGAGAAAAGAGGACGGCGCCGGGGCTTTGACGCGTCGACAGATGATGCCGGCCGAAGCAAGTGACGGCTGAACGGCCGGAGGAGGCGCAGCGACCAGAACTTGGCCGAGAGAGTGAGGGAGAGATCGGCTCCTTGAGAGAGATAAAAGAGAGACCGAGAGTTGTGAGAGAAGAGAAAGAGATGGGCTTAATTTGGGCTTTTCCCTTTTAATTGTTGTGGGCAATTCCTTACGCGTAAATAAAATGCTATGCAAATGTTATGCTTTATAATGCAAATTGGATCTTCAAGTATGGTATGCTTTATTATGCTTTACGCTAAATGATTTACGCTTGATTACGCTTATTTACGCTTGAATGCTTTACGCTGATAAGTTTATGCTTATGTTTGATGCTTGCGTCTGTTGGGGGAGGCCTCCCTCAACAGTACGATGCCGTGTCCGTTGAGGAGGGCCTTCCTCACGGCGCGATGCCCGTGTCCGCTGAGGGAGGCCTCCCTAGCGGCGCGATGCCAGTATGCCAGTATGCCAGTGTTACAGCGTCTATTGGGGGAGGCCTCCCTCAATAGTACGATGCCGTGACCGCTGAGGGAGGCCCCCTCTCACGGTGCGATGCCCGTGTTCGTTGGGGAAGGCCTTCTCCACGACACGATGCGTGTTGATGATTGTTAATGATGAAGAATGCGCTCATGCTGTTTATGAATATGGAAATGTTTAATGAGCAAAGGATTTGAAAGAAACTTATGCCTCTTATGCGAAGTTGTGTTTTGTTGTTGATATTATGTTATATGCTTGGCACTGCCCACTGAGTACTCTTGTACTCAGCCCTTCGTATGTTTATGTTTGTGCAGGTTGAGATGTGATGGGCGATGAAGTGTTGCTGAGTGGAGTTTTTGTTGAACTTAAAGTAGGCTCAGAAAGGATACATGTCTTCATACATGTATCTCAGTTATGCATTCCGCTGTAAACACTGATTATTTCAGTTACACCTTCCGTTGCAAACTCTGATAAAGTTTTACTCAAGCCTCTAACGATGCCTTTTTCCTTTTAAGGAATATAACGCGTATACAAGTTCTTTGAGTACTTTTTTTATGTGAACTATGCCTTTTTCCTTTTTAAGGAATATTTCACGCATATTCAAACTCTTTGAGTATTCTTTTATGCACCCCTTTCTAAATCCGCTTCTTAATTTCCCTTCCCCAGTCATGGTTTTCCCGGATTAATTATCCTTAATTAAGGCCGGTCGTGACAGAGTGGTATCAGAGCAGTTCGTTTGCTCTGAGCCTAAGAGTTTATTTAAGCCAAACTTAGAATGGATCACTAAAGTGTCTAGATTTCAATCGACAAAGCTCAGCACTTCATCGCATCACACTCAACGAAGCAAAATGGTAAGCTATTCCAAGTTTTGAGTTAATGTTTACAAAAAGTGAGAACTATCGTAATAACAAAGTGAGTAACTGTCAATAGCTTTGTTATGTTTGAATGAAATGATTTACGCAAGTGCGATTAAGTATGCCTATGGAATAAATCTCTATGAACATAGAGCTATTAAGTTATGAGATCACCACTACGACAGAACATAGAAGCAAACGTAGAAGAACTTCGACTGTATCTTTTGGTGGCTATAGTGAAAGAAGCAAGATAAGTGATGCGTATAGAATAATTTTTAAGCTCGTGATTTTATAGCCGCTATAAATCTCCATGACTTATGCCTAAGTATCCAGTTTAGATGATGAGATATTATATGCTTAAGAATTGATATGACTCATGGAAATGAGATGCTAAGGACCCTTAAAGCTTACTACATCAATGTTGTCATTGGAGTTATGACTTGTTTACAAGTTAGAATAAGTTAACATGTACAAGAATTCTTTTGAGGCTTGTATTAGATTATGCTAGAGTGTACTAATTGGCACATCCCTGCTATCAGAATGCCGCCTAATAGAGGACGCCCTGCGAGAAACAATAACAATCGCAGAAACCGTAACGCTGTACCAGAAGAACCACAAGATGCTCGAGGACATAACCCATTCCCTCCGCCCCCAACTAGGAGAGTCGAAGAACTCTTTTTAAGGCAAAATCCACCTACGTTTGACGGAACGAGTGAACCAGCTGAAGCTGAGATTTGGGTGTGTGCAATGGAACGCATTTTCAACTTTCTACGTTGTACTGATGAGGAGCGCCTATCTTGCGTCTCATTCCAGCTAACAGGATCGGCTGACTTCTGGTGGGAAGCACGTCGAAAAATTCTGACACCAGAACAATGGGCAATTTACATTTGGGAAGATTTTAAGATAGGATTATATGATAAATATATTCCGAAAAGCTATAGGAAGAAGAAAGAAGCTGAGTTCTACGAGTTGAAACAAGGAAAGAAATATGTGGTTGAATACGACAAGGAATTCTGCAACCTGTCTAGGTTTGCTCCGCAACAAGTGGACACAGATGAGAAGATGGCAGAGAAATTTTGTGCTGGTCTGCAGTACGAAATTAAGATGGCTCTAGCAAGCCACGGAGGACTTTCATACACGGAGTCTCTGAACAGGGCACTTGACGTTGAAGCTGCAATGCCGTCGGACAAGTCAACCCCACCATTGATCTCAACGCCAAACGATCCACCAGCAGCCTCGCATACTCTCAAAGGGAAGCGCAAGTGGGACAACAATGAAGACAATATCAATTCGATTAATAAGCAAGTATGGCAAGAATATGAACGGGCCGAACAGTTTATTCAACCAAGGCACGAGGCACAGACTAACCTCGAGTCAACTGGAGGTAGCCAAAGTCAGAGAGGAATTTCACCTTGCCCAAATTGCGGTAAGATGCATAGGGGTATCTGTCGAGCTGGAACTAACGGTTGTTACAATTGTGGCCAAAAGGGTCACTACTCCACGCAATGCCCCAACAGACAACAAGGTTTAGCAATTGGGAACACCCACACCCCCTTGCCAGCAATATGTGGACACTTGCGAAATCAGTCACATCAGAGAAAATCTTATATAGACATCACGGTCAAGAAGAAGCCACGTGGGAACTAGAAGATAAGATGAAGGAAAAATACCCCGAACTGTTTTAGCAGAGACATGCAAATTTCGGGACGAAATTTTTGTTAAGAGGGGTAGTATGTAGTAGCCCGCTATTTTAATTATGATTAAAACTAGTAAATGCAAATTTTTATAAATGAATCCAGTTTATGGTCCTGATTTTTTTTATCAGAGACGGAGTTATTATTTTAGCTTTATACTTTTATAATGTATGAGAAAAACGTGACGAGAATTATTGAGCCATTCAATAATTATTATTTCCAAGTTATAACTGACTTAGCAAAGTCATGTTATTTATTAATCGAAAAACAGAAGCAATTATATTTTATTAGTGCTACTAAAAGTCGAGGAATTATTCCGACTGCAACGCAGATTAAATCTACGGATTTAATTTAAGTTATATTACAGTTTATCAAGTTAGCAGGCAAGGAAAAAGATATCAAGCTAGATGATTTTTTTTTAGTAACTTCAATACTTTACAATCATCATTATTTTCCACTCCCTAATGTCTCCTACACTATCAGCCACCAACCTCACCACTACACCTACTCTTCCACTTCACTTTGCCACCATTACAACGCCAATAATTTGGCATATGCATAAAGAAGAAAAGAGAAAGAATAGAATAAGCTAATAGAAAGAAAAAGTGGCTGTCCACCAAAATTTTGCTCCCCACCTCTCCACTCCACCAACTTCTCCACCACACTCAAGTATAGCCACTAATTCACCTCCATTCTACACTAACTCCACGAGAAGAGCAGGAGAACTTCACTCATCTTCTGCAAGCATCCAAGAAAATCCTCATCTGTCCATCGTTGCATCAAAGGCAAGAAAGCAAACTTGAAAATCAACCAAAGAGAAAAACCCAGCAAGTGTAGATCTTTCTAAAGTTTCAAGCATTTGTTACTCCATCTAACAATGGAAGAAGTAAAATAAACCATCAGTTCATTTCCCTGCCAAAACTTCAAGAGGTAAATTTGGCTTTAATTCATCCACTTAAATTCTTATACTCCTGCAAGTATTGAGAAAAGCCAACAACCTTCTATTTCAGTTATCATCAATTCAACCACAGCAACATCCCACCGAAACAAACATTCAAGGTGATCAATCTATCTCTGTTAACTCCCTCATGTCGCACAAGTCACAACATCAGATTATGTTTTTATGAAAGAAGTGAATAGAAAGTAGGAAGGCTTATTCACATAAGAAATACAGAACTTATTGATGAGCAGTATAAGCACCTATAGAGACAACAATAGGATTTAGAACACTTATCTTGCTATAGGAAGAACGACGGCTTTCCCGTTCGGTTGAAACTGAGACGACGATGACAACGGTGAAGGCGACACCCTTCGCCGGGAACAGCGACAGCAACGCTGGACGGAACTGGCGGAAGCTGAACGACGCCGGACCTAAGCTCGGCGGCAGCCGACGCAGGTTGGAGCATAGAAGGCGACTGAAGCTCGACTGATGTTGAGAGAGGCCGACTGATTCTACGGATTCCGAACGAAGGAGCAGCAGCGACCGACGACGGCGCTCTCCCAGACGACGACCGCTGACCATCGGACGAGCAGCAGCAATGATTCCTTGAGAATCAGGGCTCGATGTTGGGGGAGAAAAGAGGACGGCGCCGGGGCTTTGACGCGTCGACAGATGATGCCGGCCGAAGCAAGTGACGGCTGAACGGCCGGAGGAGGCGCAGCGACCAGAACTTGGCCGAGAGAGTGAGGGAGAGATCGGCTCCTTGAGAGAGATAAAAGAGAGACCGAGAGTTGTGAGAGAAGAGAAAGAGATGGGCTTAATTTGGGCTTTTCCCTTTTAATTGTTGTGGGCAATTCCTTACGCGTAAATAAAATGCTATGCAAATGTTATGCTTTATAATGCAAATTGGATCTTCAAGTATGGTATGCTTTATTATGCTTTACGCTAAATGATTTACGCTTGATTACGCTTATTTACGCTTGAATGCTTTACGCTGATAAGTTTATGCTTATGTTTGATGCTTGCGTCTGTTGGGGGAGGCCTCCCTCAACAGTACGATGCCGTGTCCGTTGAGGAGGGCCTTCCTCACGGCGCGATGCCCGTGTCCGCTGAGGGAGGCCTCCCTAGCGGCGCGATGCCAGTATGCCAGTATGCCAGTGTTACAGCGTCTATTGGGGGAGGCCTCCCTCAATAGTACGATGCCGTGACCGCTGAGGGAGGCCCCCTCTCACGGTGCGATGCCCGTGTTCGTTGGGGAAGGCCTTCTCCACGACACGATGCGTGTTGATGATTGTTAATGATGAAGAATGCGCTCATGCTGTTTATGAATATGGAAATGTTTAATGAGCAAAGGATTTGAAAGAAACTTATGCCTCTTATGCGAAGTTGTGTTTTGTTGTTGATATTATGTTATATGCTTGGCACTGCCCACTGAGTACTCTTGTACTCAGCCCTTCGTATGTTTATGTTTGTGCAGGTTGAGATGTGATGGGCGATGAAGTGTTGCTGAGTGGAGTTTTTGTTGAACTTAAAGTAGGCTCAGAAAGGATACATGTCTTCATACATGTATCTCAGTTATGCATTCCGCTGTAAACACTGATTATTTCAGTTACACCTTCCGTTGCAAACTCTGATAAAGTTTTACTCAAGCCTCTAACGATGCCTTTTTCCTTTTAAGGAATATAACGCGTATACAAGTTCTTTGAGTACTTTTTTTATGTGAACTATGCCTTTTTCATTTTTAAGGAATATTTCACGCATATTCAAACTCTTTGAGTATTCTTTTATGCACCCCTTTCTAAATCCGCTTCTTAATTTCCCTTCCCCAGTCATGGTTTTCCCGGATTAATTATCCTTAATTAAGGCCGGTCGTGACATAGAACATACACGCATTTAACAAAATAACCTCAGCAGGATGAGATAACAGAACACAGAAGAAAGCATGCCAGACATTTGACAAGAAATCAATGGTAACAAGAGACAAAAGAGCTTGTATTCAAATAAATAGAAGAGAATGCTTATCAAAGAGTACATTGCACTTAGCAGGTGAAAATTTTACTTACTGCCTAAGGCAATTGTACAAGCAAACCTATAAACTCTATGGTTTAACGTGGTAGAGTTGGTAGTGGAAATTTCTCCGTTGAGCGTAGAGTTCTGGATCAGTGATTCTCCAAATTTCACCGATGCTTCGTACTTCTCGTTCAATAATGACTCTGTCAGTGAGTCCTTTTCGTCTTGGAGGCGTGACGATGTTGAGAAGCGGAGGAGGAACAAAGGCCATCTTAGCTGCTTTCCTTGCTTGTTCCAGTCGTTTGAACTGAGCTTGATCATCCCAGTTTCTCATGAAGAATTTCCAAGCATCAGACTGATGTTTCTTCTGGTTGAACTTGGCAGCTATGAGCCACTTGGTGCATATTTCTTTTATTCTTATCCACCAGTCACTTATCTCTTTTGGAACCCAGGTGTCAAGGTTCTTTAGTTGATTTCCATGAAGATGGGAAGTCAGAAGCCCTGAGTCCTGATATCCCTGAAGCTCTTGATGTAGCCTCGGCGTGAATGGTGAGGCAATCTTGCCTAGTTCCAGTAGTTTCCTTGACTGATGTGAGCTCTCCTCATCATCACTTCTTTGCCTCTTCTTTAGTTAATCTTGAGATGTAGACTTGTGGGCCATTCCAGTTTCAGTTGAAACTTGCTTCCCTTTGTCTTTGGCTCTGAGCTTGGTCTGGATAGACTCCATTATTTCTTCAATTTCTTAAGCTGGAGAATCAGAGCTCTTCAGGGATCGCAAACTTCCTTTTCTTTTCTCTTCAGTTGGCCTTTCATTTATCATTTCTCTCTTTTTAGCATCATCAAAAAAATGAGCCTCGGGAACCCACTGTGGGTTAAAGTATCTTCGTGCATTGCTGGTGTTGGCGTGATCAGTAGTAGACTATATCTCGTGACACTTTTTTCCAGAGATTGTAGTCTTTTCTGCATTGGTAGCATCTCTTGCACGGTAAAGGCATGGAGACCATTTCTCACTGATTGATTGACATCTTGTTCAGTGATGAAGGAAGTAATCTTGTGGCGCAAATGGCTGAGCTGTGCGTTGATCTCCATGTACCACTCAAACTCCATCTGATTTGCTTCAGTGCGCTCTTGGTTAGTGTACATTACCTGATCAGCAAGTTATGGAAAGTTCTCGATGATTGGTAACATGGTCTTGATGTGAGTGAAAAGACTCTCTTGCATTGCTTCTGATCGGTTATCTACAAATCGTAGGTATTGACCGACCATGCGCTTCTCACTTGCGGAGTCCCTAAAAAGGTCCTCGACAAGAATTTCCACTCTGCGAAGTCTTCGAACTTGTTGTGCTGCATATGCGGTCCTTTCTTCAAGTTGCCTTTGGAGATCTTTGATCTGTTGTTGTTGCGCTAAGATCAGTTTCTCCAGGTAGGACTTCTTCGCCGTTTTGAATGGAGTGATTGCCTTTGAACTGATGAATTCCTTCTCAATTGTAGGCATCTCTTTAGCAGCAACGGAAGTGGAGGAGGAGACTTCATTTGGCTTCTGATCAGTTTCAGTTGAGCCCTTGTCTCCTTGGTGTTTCTCAACTGATGATGATTGATCATTAGTTGAGGTTAAGTTAGTCGGCGTTGCCTTGGATGAATCAGCTTCAGTTGGCAAATCAGCAGCAATCATTTTACGAGTTTCAGTGGATATATCTTATGTTGTCATATCCACTGTATGAACATTTGTTTCTGTCGAGTTCCTTCTCGTGTCCATGTCTTCAGTGGAAGTTTTCTCCATGATATCTTCATCTTCTGGAGCATCATCCACTTCGTCTTCTTCTTCTTCAGAGGTATCTTCAGTGTCCTCTAAGAACTAGTCGAATGTGCCAATAAGGGAAACATTATCATCCTCATCAGCAGCAGCTTTCGAATGTTGTGCTTCTTTAGTGTCACTGTTTGACTGAAGATTTCTTTGTTTTGATGCAGCGTTTTCGTCAGTGTGTTGCTCATCTTCAGTTTCTTCAGCAAGGGCGAGAGTAGATGTTTCTCCTTGATCCACGGCCTCTTACCTAAATTGCATTTTCTCCAAAGCACGCAAGTAATCCCACAAGCTCGTGGGGCCAGATCTCCTTGAGGTTCTTGAGTCCATGATGAGATAGTGGACTTAGACTTTTTGCTATAGAGATCTTGGTCATGGGTCCCAGAGACTTTCCGCGTGAATGGGTGGAGAAGTGGATTGATCATGTCGGAGTGGGGTTAGGAAGGTTGCGGAGTAGCAGTTTGCTTCAAAGGGAACTGCTGCAACCTTCGTTGTGTGGTGGATTCCACACGGTCTTCTTTCTGCTGACTCCCATTTGGCGAGGAGACACAGAACGTGTCAGCAGGAAGATGACTGTAAAAAGACAAATGTAGGGGCGACCTAGCAGATGCATTTGATACAAACTGCAGCCCTACATCCTGGGAGAATGATTCATCTCGAACCACTCTTATCTCTAAGTCACTTGCAGATGAGAAATGGTCTATCTCAGCCACCGACTGCATAGGATACTCCTGCAGAACTGATTGTTCAACAGTCGGATGGCTTGACATCCCAGGCAGGTTGGACGAGGCTGATTTCTCCTGTGGATGTACATTAGGTATGATTTGTGACCTTGAGACAGTCATTAGGATGGACTTGAAACATTCATCCGGATCACGTCTGGAGCGCGACGGACACGACTGGTTTGGATCTTTAATTTTTAATACTTCTATCCTCTGCTCCGGCAAGCTTTCATCTTCTTTGATAAGATGATAATCTTTTGATTTTTGATCATTACCATCCTTCCATCAAATAAGTACCTTCTCTTGTTCTGGATTCATCAAAACTTCTTTTCTAAAAGGTTTAGAAAGTATCTCACAACTATTTTGTGGATATGAAAGGTTAGTTCGATGAGAGAAAATTTCAAAGAGGAATTTTCAGAGAAATGGAAAATTTTCTAAGCAAAGGAGAGACTAATAAGAGAAGGTGAAAATGCATGGCTAAATAGTGTACAAGGTGAAAAGGCATAAGGGTAAATGATTTGACAGAGGCGGTTCGGATTTGGTCATTAAATCCGATTAAAGAGAATTTTCGTGTCCGCATTAAGTAATCGTCTAAATCGTGAGCCTAAAAAGATGGAGCAAGTTAATACGTGCTAACGTGGGTGAACAGTAGAAAGATTTTGAAAATCTTTTTATCCGATAAGTTGTAAAAAGGACGGGTTAAAATTTGCACTTTTAGTTGAAAATATATCTTTCAACATTACTACAACAACACATAGGATATTTGGAATAGAAACACTTACTCGTCGACTGAATGTTGTAATCAGTCGATACATCTTATGAAATCCTTGGTGGCTTCTTTTGGTTCTCCCTTAACTGATGACGGGGTAAATTTGACTGATGATTGTTCAGTTGCAATTACTGAACATTCTTTTAGTTGAAGAACTTCTTTATATGACTGATAGATGCAACTGGTAGATTTGACTTTCCTTTCTGATCCTTTAGTTGCATTTCTGACATCTTCTGAAATGGTTCTTGATCAACTCCTTTTTCTTCAGATTTGATGAAACTTGGCTTCTGATGGAGCTTTCGTATTCCGGCTGAATGAGTGTGTGCGAATGGACTTGGTGCAATTTGCTTACTCATTCCTTTGCCTATCCTTGATTATTGAACATCCCTTCATGTAAAAGAGCAATCTTATTTGGATGACAATACTACGAGAAATCCATTAGATGTGAAATCTTTAGAGTAGAGATTTCTTTCTGATGACTATCTGGTCATAGGTGTGAATTGACTTTCTTCTTCACTTCAGTCGTTGAGTCGTTCATGGCGAGAGAGAGAGAACTGAAAGAGCGGGTTAGACACTATGTCAAAATCAGATATCATAGATAGGTAAGAGTACATAGCACATAGAGAAAAGAAAATTTTGAGACTCTTGAAAATCTTTTGACAACCCTTCTGAATAGGATCTTGTTCAGTAGAACTGGATCAAAACGAATTGTTCTTTCGAACAACCTGCTTTGATACCAATTATTGGGTTCCCTGAGGGTTGAAATGACAGCTGTATTGGGGGGATATACCTGTAGGCTAATTTTTTCGAAGGTTACATAAAATTAATACCTTTGAACTGAAAGACAGTTTTACTGCTTTGAAAATGCGTGCTTCAGTTAATAAGAGGTGGACGGCTGATACTGAAACAGAAGTTCAGCGGGTGACTTCAGTTAATTGAACTGGTCAATTAACTTTAGTCCAAGTAAAGCTTCAGTCGTAAGTAAAACAGAGTAGAGTTATTTATCTAATTGACTATCGAAAGATTGATCAGTTAAACCTATAACTTTAGCAGCGGAATATTAAACTTAGTGAAATAGCCTTGAAAGATTTTCTTTACAGAGAATCCCTTAGTTACTATTTTCAGTTAGTCAGTATTATAGAAACAGAAATATGCACAGATACTGAAAATAAAAGCAAGTTAGAACACAATGGATTTTTACGTGGTTCCGAAGACAACGTTCCGAAGGTTACATAAAATTAATACCTTTGAACTGAAAGACAGTTTTACTGCTTTGAAAATGCGTGCTTCAGTTAATAAGAGGTGGACGGCTGATACTGAAACAGAAGTTCAGCGGGTGACTTCAGTTAATTGAACTGGTCAATTAACTTTAGTCCAAGTAAAGCTTCAGTCGTAAGTAAAACAGAGTAGAGTTATTTATCTAATTGACTATCGAAAGATTGATCAGTTAAACCTATAACTTTAGCAGCGGAATATTAAACTTAGTGAAATAGCCTTGAAAGATTTTCTTTACAGAGAATCCCTTAGTTACTATTTTCAGTTAGTCAGTATTATAGAAACAGAAATATGCACAGATACTGAAAATAAAAGCAAGTTAGAACACAATGGATTTTTACGTGGTTCCGAAGACAACGTTCCTACATCCACGGTCATATGATCAATCTGATGAATATTCTGGGCATATGCTTACGGGTGCATAGCAAACCTAGCCACGATGCTTACGGGTGCAACGCAAACCTATTTACAATGCTTACGGGTGCAAAGCGACCTGTACTGATAAGGAAAGCACCTTACAACTACTAACTCACTGAGTTGGATTTTCATACTTAGCTTGCGGGTGCTAAGAAACCTAACTGTTTAGTTTACTGGTACTAAACAACCACTGAGCTCGGTCTAAATCTCAAGCTCGATTACAAACACTCTTCTCGCTCTTTTGAAGAGGGTATTTTAATATACCCACTAGGATTACTGAGTACAGAATATCAAGTAATCAATAACTAGGTTAATGATCTATCTATGTGAATTTCCTAGTTATACTAAGAGAGTTTAGGTAAGATTTTACAACAGTCAGATACTCTCTTCATCGATTCAATGCTTAAGGAATATTGACCTCTATTTGATTTTTTACTGTAGCTTTGGCATTTTAGGATTGAATCGGAACCTTCTCTTTTCTTCTCTTCACCTCTCTCGTCTCACCCATTTCTTGAGAGTTCTTCTGAGCTATTTATAGGCATCTCTGAGGAATAGATCCGTTGGCGGAGATCTTCTTATTCAAATCCTACCGTTGGAGATAACGTCTTTATTCTTGCTCAGGTGCTGAAAATGACATTCTTCTAAAGTCAATGCTTCTGACTTCTTCATTAACTGCGGCATGTCTTGGAAGTTATTCATGTGGCCTTTATTTCTTCAGTCATTCTTGATGCAGTTTCCTTCAGTTATGAGCTTTCAGTTTAGTCTGCATCTTCCGCGTGTTCTAGACTCGTGTGGAGCCTTTTTGTCAAGCACTTCTTCAGTTGAGATGATGTCTTCAGTTATTTTAGCTTTCTTGATCCGTCTAGCTATTAAAAGAACTAAGATAATTAGGATCATAGGAGCATCATCAGCTAGAGTGTGCCTTTGGGTGGTTTTGGTATCATCAACACATAAGGGTTTAAATATATCTTTCTTTTCTCAACACCAGCTTTCTCTTTTGCCTACGTCAGTCTCCGAATTATTCCTCGTTCGATCCAGTTATTTAGGAAGTATTCCCAGTAGAGATGCTAAAGCTCTTGTTACTTATCAATGTTGGCAAAAGTAGTCCATCTTACATAGGATTCTTTCAGCTTTTGCCACCATGAGTTTAAGTCTTCAGAAACCCAGAGGTATTTTCTCTCAACTCTTTCTGCATGCGAGGTTAAGATGCCTTCATCAATATAGTGTACTAACCGATGCCGTTCTATCACCAGAGAGTAGCGAATTGAAGCAGCTTCTGGCGGTATAGGTAGTCCCGTCAGTTTTAAGTACTTCTTGGGTCTCGATTCTGTCTTTTCTTCATCCCTTAAACGTTTGCAAAATTTCCTGAGAGTGAGAGGGATGATGTGGCATGGAGGCCTAGAGATTTGCAGCTGGCAAGGCTAGAGAGGCTTGTGATGCTGATCCTCTTTCCCCCTTTTTGGCATTATCGGAGAGAAGTTTGAACTGTTCTTGAAGATCTTGAATATCATTGAACATGGTCTGCAGAATTTCTGATTTTGGCCTTGTTGCAGCAACTTCAGCTTCCAGTGAGGCAAGGCGAACAGACAGAGGATTGACTTCCTTAGCAACGCAAAGTTCCATGTCTGTCTTTGTCATGAAAAGATCGATCGTCTGGTTGTACAGTTGGTTTATCTTGATGGTGGCATCCATAACTCTTTCTTTGGAGTTGAGCTCAGTAATCTTC
Source organism: Salvia miltiorrhiza (assembly GCF_028751815.1). Classification (NCBI taxonomy): domain Eukaryota; kingdom Viridiplantae; phylum Streptophyta; class Magnoliopsida; order Lamiales; family Lamiaceae; genus Salvia; species Salvia miltiorrhiza. The sequence goes on from NC_080388.1 coordinate 14,228,902, forward strand.
AGTTGTTCACGAATCTTCTCAACTTTCGTGTGAAGGATTGGATAGCCAGCCATAGACAATGCTGCACTTTTCATGTGTTCAAAGAAATCAGACTTTAGCTTCTGAAGCAGAGCTTTGAGACTGCTGATCTCTTCATTGTTGTGAATCATGTCTGCTGTGAGGGCAACTTCAGTTTTCTTCAGCCGGTTGATGAATTTGAGGCCAAGAATATCTTTATGCTCAAGCGTATGCTTCAGTTTTTCAATCTCCAGTTGTTGATTTGAGACAATATGGAGCAACACCTTGTTTTGTTCCTTAATGGTGTCCGACAGTTCAAACGAGATTGGACGAGGAGTTCAATGCTGCCACCCCCTAAACAAAGTCTGGTTACTTCATCCGAGTCATACTCGTATATCGGAGGGTTGGTGATCTCGATAGCTTCTGTCACAGTCCAAAACCATTTATCTCTTTGACAATCTTTATTTAGAAATTTTCAAGTTATTTGATTTTCTAAATATTTTATATGTCAAATTTATGAGTCTAGTCGCGCGCCTAATTAAAAGAAATACTTTGAAATAAAATTTAGCCTTATAAATAAAAAATTTATATTTTAATTCTAAGTATCGGGCTAATTTAATATATATATATATATATGTATATATAAATTTAAAATTATATATATATCTATATGTGTGTGTCCTAAAAAGAATTAAATATTAAAAATTAATATGTATATACGTAACTACAACATATACATGAATGAAATGTAATATTATATACTATATCATATATATGACTATGTTCAATTGGATAAGAAATAAATAAATTATAATATCATACTAATATATAGGCTAGCTTTGCTACGTGGATGATTTTTACCATCCAACAAATCAAAGCTAGGAGTCTACTCAACTAAGAATCAACAAACCTAAAAGTCTAAAATAGGTGACTCATCTATTTTGCTACGGGTATATATATATCCTTGTGGCTTGACATTTTTAATTAACTCACATACACATAAACATATATTTTTATACACACAAGCACACCAACAAATATTGTATATAATATTTAAGTTATTTTTATTCTTCATATAATATTATTTTATTTTATTTTATGCGATTAAGTGCGACGCGATTAAGACGGTGAGTTTGATTTAAATTGCTCGAGTTAATTCTCAAAGCTCAAATATCAGGTGTGGGATTTATTTCAGTACACGATGTGGTTAATATTTGTCCATTTTAATATTATGTGTTTGTCATATTTGTTGTAAATTAAATTTTATCGCTAGGGGCCCGCTCAATGGGTCCAGGACTTCACCGTCCTTGGTATGCCACAATGCGATTTCATGTTACAGTTAAGGTTGCAACCTATTCGCCAGGGGCCTGCTTAATGGGTCTAGGACATTAAAGTCCCTGGTATGCCACCGTGCGAATTTCAGTTATCAGTATTACAGTGTAGTGCGTATGAGTTGACCATTTTATTAACGTGCACAATTATTGCATGTTCCCACTCTGAGTGTACTCTGTATGCTCATCCCATATTTAACATTTTTAGGTTTCTAAAATTGGAGGCGCGTGGAAGGTCGAATGGTGGCTCAAATATTTTGAATTTAGTTTTACTTAAAAATGTAATGTTTAGTAAAGTATTTTAAAATAAGATATTTATTTCATTATTTTTATATTAAATATTTATTTATATCCATGATATTTCGTGTAAATATACATTGAAATTTAAATTAAATTTGGGTGTCACAAGGTATCAGAGCAGGTCTACCTTCCTGTAGACTCTGCAAAATATTTTACATAAAATTTTTAAAAGTCATGTGTGATAAGGCCATTCGACCACTACGTGTTCCGACTTCAAGGTAAATATATCTCCAAAAGTTTTTCAAGGGGATGAGTATAAATTGTTTACGTTACGAAAGTATGTTGAATTTGCTACAATAATTGAAGTTATAATTCAAGTTCAGTATTCAAGTTATTATGTTGAAGATTATTGCAGCCATGATTATTTAAATTTAGTTAAATTTCGAGGACGAATTTTTTTTAAGAGGGTAGGTTTGTCACAGTCCAAAACCATTTATCTCTTTGACAATCTTTATTTAGAAATTTTCAAGTTATTTGATTTTCTAAATATTTTATATGTCAAATTTATGAGTTTAGTCGTGCGCCTAATTAAAAGAATTACATTGAAATAAAATTTAGCCTTATAAATAAAAAATTTATATTTTAATTCTAAGTATCGGGCTAATTTAATATATATATATATATGTATATATAAATTTAAAATTATATATATATCTATATGTGTGTGTCCTAAAAAGAATTAAATATTAAAAATTAAAGTGTGTATATATATGTATATACGTAACTACAACATATACATGAATGAAATGTAATATTATATACTATATCATATATATGACTATGTTCAATTGGATAAGAAATAAATAAATTATAATATCATACTAATATATAGGCTAGCTTTGCTACGTGGATGATTTTTACCATCCAACAAATCAAAGCTAGGAGTCTACTCAACTAAGAATCAACAAACCTAAAAGTCTAAAATAGGTGACTCATCTATTTTGCTACGGGTATATATATATCCTTGTGGCTTGACATTTTTAATTAACTCACATACACATAAACATATATTTTTATACACACAAGCACACCAACAAATATTGTATATAATATTTAAGTTATTTTTATTCTTCATATAATATTATTTTATTTTATTTTATGCGATTAAGTGCGACGCGATTAAGACGGTGAGTTTGATTTAAATTGCTCGAGTTAATTCTCAAAGCTCAAATATCAGGTGTGGGATTTATTTCAGTACACGATGTGGTTAATATTTGTCCATTTTAATATTATGTGTTTGTCATATTTGTTGTAAATTAAATTTTATCGCTAGGGGCCCGCTCAATGGGTCCAGGACTTCACCGTCCTTGGTATGCCACAATGCGATTTCATGTTACAGTTAAGGTTGCAACCTATTCGCCAGGGGCCTGCTTAATGGGTCTAGGACATTAAAGTCCCTGGTATGCCACCGTGCGAATTTCAGTTATCAGTATTACAGTGTAGTGCGTATGAGTTGACCATTTTATTAACGTGCACAATTATTGCATGTTCCCACTCTGAGTGTACTCTGTATGCTCATCCCATATTTAACATTTTTAGGTTTCTAAAATTGGAGGCGCGTGGAAGGTCGAATGGTGGCTCAAATATTTTGAATTTAGTTTTACTTAAAAATGTAATGTTTAGTAAAGTATTTTAAAATAAGATATTTATTTCATTATTTTTATATTAAATATTTATTTATATCCATGATATTTCGTGTAAATATACATTGAAATTTAAATTAAATTTGGGTGTCACAAGGTATCAGAGCAGGTCTACCTTCCTGTAGACTCTGCAAAATATTTTACATAAAATTTTTAAAAGTCATGTGTGATAAGGCCATTCGACCACTACGTGTTCCGACTTCAAGGTAAATATATCTCCAAAAGTTTTTCAAGGGGATGAGTATAAATTGTTTACGTTTCGAAAGTATGTTGAATTTGCTACAATAATTGAAGTTATAATTCAAGTTCAGTATTCAAGTTATTATGTTGAAGATTATTGCAGCCATGATTATTTAAATTTAGTTAAATTTCGAGGACGAATTTTTTTTAAGAGGGTAGGTTTGTCACAGTCCAAAACCATTTATCTCTTTGACAATCTTTATTTAGAAATTTTCAAGTTATTTGATTTTCTAAATATTTTATATGTCAAATTTATGAGTTTAGTCGTGCGCCTAATTAAAAGAATTACATTGAAATAAAATTTAGCCTTATAAATAAAAAATTTATATTTTAATTCTAAGTATCGGGCTAATTTAATATATATATATATATATATATGTATATATAAATTTAAAATTATATATATATCTATATGTGTGTGTCCTAAAAAGAATTAAATATTAAAAATTAAAGTGTGTATATATATGTATATACGTAACTACAACATATACATGAATGAAATGTAATATTATATACTATATCATATATATGACTATGTTCAATTGGATAAGAAATAAATAAATTATAATATCATACTAATATATAGGCTAGCTTTGCTACGTGGATGATTTTTACCATCCAACAAATCAAAGCTAGGAGTCTACTCAACTAAGAATCAACAAACCTAAAAGTCTAAAATAGGTGACTCATCTATTTTGCTACGGGTATATATATATCCTTGTGGCTTGACATTTTTAATTAACTCACATACACATAAACATATATTTTTATACACACAAGCACACCAACAAATATTATATATAATATTTAAGTTATTTTTATTCTTCATATAATATTATTTTATTTTATTTTATGCGATTAAGTGCGACGCGATTAAGACGGTGAGTTTGATTTAAATTGCTCGAGTTAATTCTCAAAGCTCAAATATCAGGTGTGGGATTTATTTCAGTACACGATGTGGTTAATATTTGTCCATTTTAATATTATGTGTTTGTCATATTTGTTGTAAATTAAATTTTATCGCTAGGGGCCCGCTCAATGGGTCCAGGACTTCACCGTCCTTGGTATGCCACAATGCGATTTCATGTTACAGTTAAGGTTGCAACCTATTCGCCAGGGGCCTGCTTAATGGGTCTAGGACATTAAAGTCCCTGGTATGCCACCGTGCGAATTTCAGTTATCAGTATTACAGTGTAGTGCGTATGAGTTGACCATTTTATTAACGTGCACAATTATTGCATGTTCCCACTCTGAGTGTACTCTGTATGCTCATCCCATATTTAACATTTTTAGGTTTCTAAAATTGGAGGCGCGTGGAAGGTCGAATGGTGGCTCAAATATTTTGAATTTAGTTTTACTTAAAAATGTAATGTTTAGTAAAGTATTTTAAAATAAGATATTTATTTCATTATTTTTATATTAAATATTTATTTATATCCATGATATTTCGTGTAAATATACATTGAAATTTAAATTAAATTTGGGTGTCACAAGGTATCAGAGCAGGTCTACCTTCCTGTAGACTCTGCAAAATATTTTACATAAAATTTTTAAAAGTCATGTGTGATAAGGCCATTCGACCACTACGTGTTCCGACTTCAAGGTAAATATATCTCCAAAAGTTTTTCAAGGGGATGAGTATAAATTGTTTACGTTTCGAAAGTATGTTGAATTTGCTACAATAATTGAAGTTATAATTCAAGTTCAGTATTCAAGTTATTATGTTGAAGATTATTGCAGCCATGATTATTTAAATTTAGTTAAATTTCGAGGACGAATTTTTTTTAAGAGGGTAGGTTTGTCACAGTCCAAAACCATTTATCTCTTTGACAATCTTTATTTAGAAATTTTCAAGTTATTTGATTTTCTAAATATTTTATATGTCAAATTTATGAGTTTAGTCGTGCGCCTAATTAAAAGAATTACATTGAAATAAAATTTAGCCTTATAAATAAAAATTTTATATTTTAATTCTACGTATCGGGCTAATTTAATATATATATATATAAATTTAAAATTATATATATATATATATATATGTGTGTGTGTGTGTGTCCTAAAAAGAATTAAATATTAAAAGTTAAAGTGTTTATATATATGTATATACGTAACTACAACATATACATGAATGAAATGTAATATTATATACTATATCATATATATGATTATGTTCAATTGGATAAGAAATAAATAAATTATAATATCATACTAATATATAGGCTAGCTTTGTTACATGGATGATTTTTACCATCCAACAAATCAAAGCTAAGAGTCTACTCAACTAAGAATCAACAAACCTCAAAGTCTAAAATAGACGTGTTAGGTCCCGGGGGTCTCGAATAGGTGTATGGGGGGGGGGGAATACACCTATGGGCTATTTTTACAAATTCCTCAATCAGAGGGATCTCAAGATAGAGATCTAAACGAAACTTTACACGCAAACAAAGACACCTATTGACTGAAAACAGTTTTGACCAAACATGGTTGACGACTGATACTGAAAGATCTTCAGTAAGGAGTTATCAGTTAAGTTACTGGAACTTAACTGATGCACTTATGGACTTTAGTCGAGTTTGCTAAAACAGAGATGATAACACTCTTTCTGACTATCAAAAGATAGATCAGTCAGACTGATATCATACGCAGCGGAAATTAAACTTAGTTTCGCAATAGCCTCGGTTGAGCACGTTGTTGGTCTTAGGTTTCTCTTTGCCGTTAATCAGTGTTCAGTTTATCAATTGAAACAACACAAGTAAGAATGTAAAACTGAAAGCTGTAAACAACAAAGAGACTTTTACGTGGTTCGGAAAAACCCTTTCCTACAACCACGGTCGGTTGATCAGACCAACAATCCACTCCGCAAGTGCTTAACAGGTGCACTGCAAACCAAACCGTGTGCTTGCCGGGTGCACACAACCGTACCACTGAAGAAAACCCTTCTTCAGTACCCACACTTCACTCGTGTCGGATTTCTCTTGCTTAGCACAACCCGCGCTAAGACTCTCAGAGTCAGAAAACCCTTCTGAACTCCGAATCACTCAAAACACTCAAATCTTTCTTTTGGAAAGGAGGTTTGAACGAGTGCCAACTATACTACGAAGAACAAGTTCTTTGTAGCAAGTTTGACCTTGGCTTCTGGGTAAATAGAGGTTTGCCTAAGGTCTAAGAGAATGTAACACCCCGTATTTTTTTTCCTTATGTTGTGAGATAGTGTCTTAACACTATTGAGAGTACTGAGATGTCGAGATGCGAGATTACTTTTTTTTTATGACCAGATAAGACAGATTGTCTTTTAAATAGAGATATGAGTGAACAAACCAATGATAGAGTTAGAGTGAAGAGATTTGAGAATTTAGTTGAGTTAGAGATGCTGATTAAATTGAGTTGAGATTTTATTTTATTTCCGACTACCGAGAATAGATTTACCGGATACCGAGTTATCAGAGAGATTGACTGTCCTATTAAGAAAATAGGAATAATGAGTTGGAAATAGAGTCGAGAAAGAAATAATGAGAACCCTGATGAAAAGAGTCGGTCACAGAGATGTCTAGTTTGTCTGTGTTTGCCGACTGCTTTGACGTGATATTATGCGAATTTACGTGACTGATTGATTATGTGATTTTATTACGTATGTCATTACGAGCAAATTATTATGATTTTTATTTGAGGACTTTAGCACTTGGAATTTTAATTAAGTTTTCAAAGCAAGTGCGGTTTATTTTTACCGAGAAATCAAAGAATGCCGGTTTATGGAAATTTTTCTAAGCATAATATTTTTAAATTATTTTTCCTACAATGAGGAATATTATAATTGAGTGAGTGCACTAATATTAGTGCTATAATTATTTTATTTTGGTCACATGAATAATTATGCTATGACATTTTATTAATGAGTAACATTTCCATGATTATTATTGTTCTTAATCAATTACTACTCTCTCACATGATTATTTTATTCCTTTGAGCATGTGCCTAAATACCCATTTGCCAAGTGGATTAATTGAGAGTGTAGAGATTAGAGAGAGAACAAGGCATTTAATGCCAAATATTCTATGTATCAAAGTAAATCTTCCCTAAGATCACCTAAATCAAAACAAATCTTGCAAAATATTTCTCTCTCCCTCACCCCAATTCGACACTCTCTCTCTCCCTCATCTCTCACATTTCCACCATTGACAACCATTGATGAAACCTTCGAAGCTTCACAAAATCATACCAAAAACACAAATCACCTTCTAAATCTTACTTAAACACATTCTATCACCTTGAATTCAAGAAGATCATTGAAGATTGGTTTCAAAGTTAGAAAGAGAAAGTTTGATATTTGGTGTAAGTTTGGGTAAGTGATATTTAAACTCATAGATCTAACTTGTATGATGTTATATGTGAGTATTTTTGGATGATTGAAGCAAGAAATCACCCCCTCCTTTGTTCTTCAAATTTTCGAAAATTATGGGTCATTACCCTTCAAAAATTTTCTTTTTCTTTCCTTGATTTGAGGTGAGAAAAGTGATCTATGATATGCTTTGAGATGCAAAAATTGAATGAGTTTAGTTTACCCAAAAATTGAGAATTTGTGAGTTGATGTTTTAAATGATGAATTGATGATGAGAATGAGTCCATGAGATGTCTATGATGATGATTGATGGAGTAGATTGAGGATATGATGTTAATTGATGACTTTGATTTGAGTTAGTTTGATAAAATTAGGGATATGTGCATCTATGCCCTAAATTGTCAATTGATGATTTATATGTGAGATTAAATGGTTAAAAATTGATAGATATATGATTGGATTAAAGTTTCATGTGTATTTGTGGTATTTCAAAAAGTTTAGTTTAATAAAAATTAGGACTTTCATGCCTATGTGTTAATTAAGTGAATTGGCTTAGAATAATTGAAATTAAGCATGATATTAGAGTCTAATTATGTTTGGTTAGGTCAATTGTTAGATATATAAAATTTTGACTTAGTTTAGTTTACACAAGTTTTGGGTTTTTATATGATGTGAGGTTGATGATTGGTTTAATGAGGTCTAATTGCTTTATGGTCATTATGTGAACGTTTGTCATGCTTTTATTAAGAGTCTACGTTGATGTGTGAGTTTTTCTTCGAGTTTAGTTCGCATGACATAAGAGAATCTATGTATGTATAATGAGTTATGTGATGGATGAGGTCATATATGAGTACTTGAGAAATTTTGAGCATGAAAATGAGATGAGTATTGAAATAATGCGTTCGTTGAAACGTTTTCTTTGAGATTTGAGTTTAAGATGTAAGAGAAGAGTCGAGATTGAGTTATGATGAGTATTATGATGTGCTTGAATGTTTTTGAGTGCTATAAGTGTTTAAGATGAGCTTTGATGAGTTTTCTTTGAAGGAATGTTGAGTTAAGCATGTTTGCTTGTGTGATTGAGTTAAGAGTCATTTTCGTGACGCACTGACCTACTGTTTTAGAGGGGTTATTGTTACCCAAATACCATGAAAATTTTATAGTAAGTATATATGAGAGTAATAAGCACACAAGTAAAATTTCAAGTCATTTTGACTTCGTTTACTATTTTTATAAAATGTAAAACCAAAACTACTACGTTCTGCCAAAATGTTCGGTGAGTAGCCAATAGAGTCACCTTTTTAAGTATCTTTCCCTAACGTTTTGGAACCAAAATTTTTATTTGTAAGATATGAGTCTCTTAGATAAGTACCCACCAAATTTTAAGCCTTTTTGAGACCGTTTACTATTTTTCAAAAATTAAACCTTTCGATTGCTAAAAACTGCCGAATATGGTAGACTGTAGTAAAACAGTCATATCTCCTAAAATACTTGGAGTTTTTGATCCTACCTTTTTTTAAATGAAACTAGACTCAAATTGGTTTCATTTGGTATAGGTCACGACTCAATTGGAGTTCTGTACCGAGTCTGGTGAGGTTTTGAAATCGAGTCAGTGCAGAGTGAAGGTTGTTTTTGACTTGTCTATGTGTGAATTTTAGATGCTTAAGTGTTTATGCTTGTTTATATGCTTGATTGCTATGAGTTTGATCCGAGTTGAGTGTTAAATCGAGAGAAGGACGTGTGAATCCTTAGAAGTTAAGTAAACCTAGGGATTGAGATTTATTGGGTAAATAGAAGATGAGTGAGAAGTATTAGTTTGAGACGAGATTGGTTTTAGTAACGAGTTCTAACTAAGGTTTGTTTTATCACATGAACCTTCGATGACGATGATGATGATATATGAAGGCCCGAGCGAGATGAAGAAGTAAGTCGCCTGTTTTCCTTTCCAAGTTGAGCGAAGGACTTCAGGTGGACAATATTTTGAGTATTCTTATATCATACGAGCTTTCTAAACTGTTTTAATGATGTTATGAGTTTAACAAATGTTTTGAGATAAATGATGTTTGAGAACTGTTTGACTTGCTGATTTTTGTTGATAATGACTTGTGTGTTACCCTCTACTGATGAGACGAATTCGGTCCTTCCACAAGCGGGATTTTGTGCACAGAGGTGACTGTGAGCCGTCTTCGGGTCGGCCGGTCACGGTACTTGAGAGGGAGGCCTACTTCTCAGTACCTTTGATAATGATGAGTTGTAGATGTGGTGCATACATGTTGAGATCTTTGACTGCAGTCGTTTCTTTATGATGTCATGTTTACTAAAATTGCTTACACAAGTTCATTTACGCTAAAGTTATTCATGTGTATTGCTGAGATGTGGCAAGTTTCAAACCTATAGCTCTAAGAGCACCTTTCTTGTTTTTCGGCGTTTGCCCACTGAGTATTATGTACTCACGCCCTGCATATATTTCTAAATGTGCAGGCTAAGCGAGGAGCGAGATTGGTCTGATGCTGGTGGGGGATTGTTTAGTTGATGTATTTACTTTATCGCATTTCCATTTTGTCGATACAGTCTTGATGATTGAGTTACTTTGTTTTCTTTTGAATCAAGCAATGTACTCTCGGTTATGTGTCTTCATACATATAATCAGTTCGCCTTTTGCTGCGATACTCTGAATTTTATGCTTCCTTATAAAAAATGAGCTATACCCGCTTTATTTTTGTTATTGAAATTCCTGATAATTACGAAGTTATGACGACGTTGACGTTTATACCCCTGGAGTTGATTTATGGAGTTTTCCTTAGCATTTTTTTATGCGAGCTTCCGCTCGATGTTCAACCTTTTCTTCTTGTCTTTTTATTCTTTTAAAATAGTCGTATCGATACTCGGTCCACGCTATCACTAGCGTCGGGGATCGGGCTACGACAGAGAATGTATGTAATCAGCAGTGACTGATTTTGGCTTTGGAATTCTCTTCTTCGATTCAAGCTTTGGGGAGGTTAAGCTTTAGGCTGAGTAGCAATTTCGGCAGAGCTTCAGCTTATGTCGTTGAATCGGTGAAGGTTGAAGTGATCCTCGAGCGCTATTTGTAGGAGAACTCTTGAATAGATCCGTTGGCGTAGAACGTCCTCAAGATTTCTTCCGTTGGAGAGCAATTCGAATTTGGGCTGAGGCTTCAATCTTCGAGGTTCCTTGTCTGGTGGAAACGGCTCTCTTGAGGGACATGAGATGTGACGTCTCTGATAAAGTAACCACCAAATAGGAATGACCTCTGCAGAGATAAGATCCTGAGATCTCTGCATTTAATGCAGCTGTACTCTTGTGAGTACGTGGTTTCCTTTGAACGTTGGAAGATCAGTCCGAGGAAGAATGTTCAACTGATACTTGACTTTAGTATCAGTATGTGGCACGCATTAAGTAATCAGTTCCAAACTGATTCTTCAACTGATACTTCAGTTGGTATCTTCAGTCTTCAGACCTTCGTCCTTTAGTCTTCAGAACCGCATACTAAACTAGAAAGGAACTCTAACACTTGAGTTCAAAACTGTTCTAGTCTATTACAATTATGACCTATGAATTTTGGTATCATCAAAATAAGGATTAGGATATTCCACAAGGTTCCCAACAATTTCCCCCTTTTTGATGATGCTAAAACCATATAGCAGTTCTAGACAACAAAAAAAAGACTGAACTCACAGCACAAGTTCTAAAACTGGGGTGAAAACAGTTCCCCCTTAACAATAGAACCTAAAAACTTGTACTTAGAGTTAAGAACGAAACAGTTCTAAAACAGAACAGGAGAAGACAGAAAAACATAATCAGAGCCTGGACAAAGAGTCATTGTCTTCAGGTTGGGATAAAAAAGAAGTTCTTTTCATTAATAAAGGACTGATAAGCCATCAGTCGGGGTACAGAGCGAGACTTACATTGGAGTAAAAAATAAAAACAAAAACAACATGGGAAACCCATGGACTCCAGCAGTCTGCTTGGCTGTGCCTTTGAACTTCTTGATCTTCATCTTCTGTCTTTATGTTCCTAAGCTTGTTCCACTCTCACTTGTTTTCCGTTGAGTTGAGGTCTTATCCTTTTGGCTAATCTTCCTCATGATCATCGGATGATCATTTTTCTTGATCGTCTTCAGTCGTTTGAGAATAAGTCTCTTAAGAACTTTTTCCCCCTTTTTGGCAACATCAAAAAGGTGGGATTGACTGAAGGATGAAGCTAAGACCACTGCGTAGAAACAGAATCGTAGAATGGTCCAGAGAAAGATGCTGAGGGTAAGAGGTAGATGGAGAATACGGAGGTTTAGAAAAAGAAGAAAGTGAAAGATGAGAGGAGACGGAGAAAGGGTAAGGGGTTGATTTACATGGCTCTCGAAACAGGGAAGAAGAGAGCAGTGGACATGCAAACCAAAGGAGGTTGAGGAGAGGATTTTTGGTGAAGAGGTATGTGGGTAATGAAAATCGAATCAGCGGCTATCGTGAGGATAGACACTGTCGATGTTGCGCCAGTTGACAACGAGCTCCTGCTCATTGCTGTTGCACCACACGGGAGCTTTACAAAAGGTGCAAAGCTTACCTGAGGAACAGGTGAAGATCGTCTTCTTGAGACAGGTACTTCAAGCCGTATGGTCTGGGCATGAGGATGGAAGAATTCGCTTCGCTGGATACAAGTGAGGGTAGAGCAAACTTTGACGTCAGAGAGACGTTAAGATCCAGTGGAAGGGTCCGGTGAAGACCAAGTATGTGAGCGTCATTCTCCCACTCCATGACTTTGCAGTCATAGATTTCTCCTTTAGTCGGAACAAAATTTCTCTGCAACTTTGGAAGGTTTGAAAATTTTTCTCACAGTGAAGGCTGTGGAGAGTTGTTAGTTGATGCAGAAAAAGAGTGAAGACAACATGGTATAAATAGACAAAATTTGTACCAAGTAAGAAGATGAAAAGTTTTTCGAAGACTGTGCCTAAAAATGTTTTTGAAGAAAATTTTCACGTCCGCCGTCACTGCAGGGGACTGAAGCTTCAAAAAGGTGAGAGGTATCATTGCATTATGTCATGTCAATGAGGTTCTCAAGAAATTTTATCACAGAGGCAACAGGTTGGAAAGGCTTTTAAAGAAGATATTGACAAGTTCAATCAAAACAGATTTTTCCTTTTAAAACACTTGTCCTTCTCGGATATTCCATTTTCCAACAATAAGTTAAAATTTTTGAAAGAAACTGATCAGTTAGAGAAAGATTTTGAATTTCAACTCAAGGCTCTTAACTGAAATAACTGATTTTAAATAGTAAGTTAAAAAAAATACTTACTGATCGACTGATCATTGTAGCCAGTCGATACCACTTGATCCTGGTTGAATCATCAGGATGACTTTTCTTCAGATGAGCGCTTGACTTCATTTCTTTCCACGTCAGTGGTTGTTGAACAGCAAATGGAAGACCACCAGTCAGCATGACTGTTTGAGAAAATCTTCAAACACAACATCACTCTTCAGGGTTGATGAGGCCGATCCTTCCACACAGATCGTTGAACCTTTCTTCTGGAAGAGCTTTGGTCAGCAAGTCCGCTCTCTGAACAGCAGTTGGAATCCATTCCACAGAGATATTCTTCTTTTCGACGTGATCACGGATGAAGTGATGTCGAATAGCAATATGCTTGACTCTGGTGTGATGAACTGGATTCTGGGAGATTGCAATAGCACTGGAGCTGTCGCAATAGATTGGGACTTCCTTTTCGTCTATCCCATAGTCCTTCAATTGTTGGACTAACCATAGGAGTTTTGAGCAGCAGCTTCCGGCAGCAACATATTCAGCTTCAGTTGTGGAAGTGGCGCCTGAAGTCTGCTTCTTTGAAAAGCAAGAGATGAGCTTGTTGCCTAGGAATTGACAGGTTCCGGAGGTTGATTTGCGATCAATTTTGCATCCAGCAAAATCTGAGTCTGAATATCTGGTGAGCTTGAAGTCGTCGTCTGCTGGGTACCACAATCCTAAGTTGGGTGTGCCTTTAAGATATCGTAGAATTCGCTTTGCTGCATCCAAATGAGCTTCATTTGGATCTGACTGATATCTTGCACATACTCCGACTGCAAATGCGATGTCTGGTCTGCTCGCAGTCAAATACAGCAATGATCCAATGATTTCTCTGTACTTCGTCGAAGAGACAAATTTTCCTTCTGAGACTGGATCAACTTTCCAGTTTGTGTTCATTTCGATCTTGACTGATTTCATGTGCTGAATACCGAACTTGGCTATCAGTTCCTTGGCATACTTGGACTGATTGATCAGTATTTCTTCGCTGGTCTGCTTGACTTGCAATTCGAGAAAGAAATTCATTTCTCCCATCATGGACATTTGGAACTTGTTGGTTATGATGTCAGCAAACTTTTTGCACATGCGTTCGGATTTGGATCCGAAGATTATGTCATCGACATAAATCTGAACAAGTAAGAGATCTTCTCCTTCTTTGAGAGTGAACAAAGTTCTGTCCACAGATCCTTTCTTGAAACTATGTTCAACAAGATACTCCGAGAGAGTATCATACCACGCTCTTGGAGCTTGCTTCAAGCCATAGAGCGCTTTCTTCAGCTTGTACACCTTTTCTGGTCCAGCAACCTCAAAGCCTGGAGGTTGTTCCACATAGTCTTCATCGGTGAGCACTCCATTGAGAAATGCACACTTGACATCCATTTGGTGTACCTTGAAACCTTTGTGAGCTGCGAAGGCTAAGAAAAGTCTGATTGCTTCCAATCTGGCAACTGGAGCGAACGTTTCGTCGTAGTCGATTCCTTCTTCTTGACTGTATCCTTTTGCTACAAGCCTTGCTTTGTTTCTCACAACGTTTCCTTCTTCGTCTTTCTTATTTTTGAAAATCCATTTCAAACCAATCACTTTTGCATCGTCTGGTCGATCCACAAGCTCCCAAACTGAATTCCGGTTGAATTCATTGAGTTCTTCTTGCATTGCGATGACCCATTGAGTGGACTTCAGAGCTTTTTCAACATCATTGGGCTCTGTAGATGATAAGAAACAGCTGAAATTCTAATCTTCGTTGATGCAGTTTTGATTGATGTCAAAGACGAGGTTGCACATTGATCTTCGAGTCTTGACGCCATCAGATGGTTCTCCAATGATGTTCTCCTTTGAGTGGAGTTCAAACCATCTTCGATACTTCTTAATTTCTTCTGGTGAAGGTGGGGCTTCTTCAGTCAGAATGGTTCTGAAGTGTTGAGCACCTTCTGGAGCAGGGGAGAGTTGAGCTGGAGCTGCTTCGGCACGTTCAACTCGATCTTCAGCAACTGGAGTTCCCCCTTTGACTGATGCCATCTGCATTGGCTCCAGTCTGAACTTCAGACCTTTGACTGATCTTTTGATACTGAAGCCTTTCAGTATCTTCATCTTTTCCTGGTCCCCATACCAAGACAGTAGAGGGCTTGGTGTTGTGGATTTCAGCTTTGAAACCTTCAGTGTTCTGGTCACACCTTTCTATTTCATGTTCCCTGAAATCATCTGTAGACTCATCAAAGACCATATGAGGTGTTTCTTCAACACAAAGAGTTTGAGAGTTAAACACTCGATAGGCTTTGCTCGAACGTTCTGTTCCAGAGTATCCAAGAAAGATTCCTGGATCAGCCTTGCTATCAAATGTGTTTAACCTCTTCTTTTCATTGTTGTGGATGAAACACTTAGAACCGATAGCATGAAAATAGGCAATTGAGGGCTTTCTGTTCTTCCATAACTCGTAAGGAGTTTTTCCATGTCTTTGAGTGAGAAAGTAGTGATTATGCATGTAGCATGCGTTGTTGGCTGCTTCGGCCCAAAACTTCAAGGGGAGTTTTGATTCGGCTAGCATCGTCCTTGCTGCTTCCTTTAAAGACCTGTTTCTTCTTTCTGCAACTCCATTCTGTTGAGGAGTTCTTGCTGCAGAAGTTTGATGACTGATTCCTTGTTCATCGCAATACTCACGAATGACAGTATTGAGGAACTCAGTCCCACGATCTGATCTGATGCTGATGATGTTGACTTCCTTTTCCACGCTCAGTCTTCTCAGCAGCTTTGGCAGTTCCTTCAGTGTCTCTTTCTTCTTGAAGAGAAAGATAACCCACGTATATCATGAATAATCATCCACAACTACTAAGGTGTACTTCCTACCGTTGTAACTTCTTGGAGAGATTGGGCCAAACAGATCCATGTGAAGTAGTTGAAGAATTCTTTCAGAGGAGTGTCCTGACTTTGACTTGAATGACATTCGCATTTGCTTTCCTCTTTGACATGCTTCACATTCTTGCTTCTTCTGGAACACAATAGAAGGCAGACCTTCTACCAGTTGACGTTTAGCAAGCTTGTTGATCATCTTGAAGTTGAGATGGTTGAGTCTCCTGTGCCACAGCCAGTAGAGCTCCGTGCTGATTTTGCTGATGAGGCATGTTTCTGGTGGGTTGTCTTCCCATGAAACGACGTAGAGACTTCCTTGTCTGAAACCTTTCAGAACCACCTTCTTTTGATTGTTTCTAACAGTGAATTCATCCTTTTTGATCTTCACTGTGAAACCGCTGTCACAAAATTGACTCACAGACAACAGATTATGTTTAAGACCAGAAACAAAGCTAACATTACTGACTCAACCTAAACACTACTCTAGATTGACTCGCAATGGTACGAGATCTATTGTAACGTGTAAGTTAACCCAAGTCGATCTCACAAGGAAAGTCTTAAAGGGCTTCTAGTAGTATCGTAAGAAAAATAATAAAAAGAAGATTTAAACTAAAACTTGAATTTAAACTTAAACTTAATCTAGGCAAGATTTTAAACAACTTAAATTAAACCTACTTATGAAAGTAAATACTTGTAAATTTAAAGACTTCTAATCTAGACGTAAAACTAAAGTGCATAATTTAAATTGCATGATTAAAAAGAAAGCATAAACATAAACGAAAAGCATAAACATGATTAAACAAGAAAAATAAATTGAATTTAAATACGAAGTACCGTAATCGTCTTGAACGTGTAATTGTGTCACGCAATCACAATCCAAGAATAAAAACTAAATAAAACTAAATTTAAACCTAACAATTAAAATCGACAACTATAAAAGCAATTAAATCCTAAGCTTCGGATGCCAACAGATCTCCAAGATGGCGTCCAAAACTAGGGCAAAGTGTTTTTTTACAATGAAAAGTATGGCCCTATTTATAGACTTCGAATCCCTATGGATCACCATGGAAGTTGCCATGCAAAGTAAAACTCTAAAGGCAATAAAATCGTGTAAGATAAGGCAACTTCCAGCTGTGACGCGCGCTGCAAGTCATCTCCATTCTGGCCGAATTCGCAGCTCTCGCCAGAGGAATGGATGTTGTCATAGAAATGGACCTCGCCAGAGAAACGGCTTCCGTCAGAGAAACGGACCTCCGCTCTGGCGCACTTGTCTGCTCTGACTGTTGGCTTCTCTGCTCTGGTATTCGGCTCCTCTGCTCTGACTAGTGATTCCTATGCTCTGGCTCTGACCTTTTGATTTCTCTGGTCTGACCGTTGATTCCTCTGGTCTGACCGTTGATTCCTCTGGCTATTGGTTTCTCTGCTCTGGAGATTGGTTCTTCTACTCTGACGAGTTAACTTCGCTGCTCTGGGCTTTGATTTCTCTGGCGAGTGCATTTGCCCTGCTCAGCAGCGTGGGGCTTCCGCTCTGGCGCGGGCCTTCTCTGCTCTGGCACGCCAGAGTATGCACATAAACACGATTCTTAACCCAAACTCTCTAAAATTTGCACTTTTCATCTCGAAAACCTAAATCTCCTGCAAAGCATAAAATACACCATAAAACGCACCAATTTCCAGAAGATTATCTTAAAATAAAGCTCATACAAACCCCTAAAATTATAACAATTAGGCATAAATCAATTACTGATACTGACGTTACCCATGTTGAGCACACCATAGCCTTTTGTTTCCCCGATTGAGTTGTCTCCGAATGCAACTTTGGATCCAGCTTTCTCAACATACTGAGATAGATATTCTTTGTAGCCCGTCATGTGCTTCGAGCAGCCGCTATCCAGATACCATGTTCTGATTGAAGCCTTAACTTCTTCCTTCTTTTTGTGTTTCCTGATTTTGACCTGCAAGGAAGAGTTACTTTAGGTACCCAACCAAGATTTGGGTCCTTCGATGTTAGCTCGAGTTCCCTTTGGAACCCATATCTACTTCAGAATTGGTCTGGCTGATCTCTTGCGCTTTGCTGATCGTCTGACTGAAGTTGTTGGCGCTTCAGTTGGCACACTAGCATTCTTCTGTTGAGATTTTCCTATAAAGGCCTCACTCTTGTAGGAGTTCTGTCTGATGAGTGGTTGAGGTCTTCTTTGCTCGGTGAAGTATCTTTCTTGAGATACTCGAGTCTTTCCAGACTGATGGAGACTTGACTGATGTCGTGGTACATGAGTCGTATGATGTCCAGTTGCTTGTCGTCGTGGATGTCGCTTGGCTCGTCTGGACTCATCATTGTTTTGTCTCCATGGATGTTGTTCCTTCTGAAACTGAACTGATTTTAGTTTCTGACTGATGTGGCCGTTCTTCCCCTTGGTCTGGTGAGGAAGATTCTTCTTGATTCCTGATGTTCCTTCCCCAATCTTTGACTGAAATTTGCTTTCCAGTCTTCTCAGTAGGGTAATCTGGTTGGGGGCCTCCTTTGCTCGTCTGTAGCTTGATGGAGGTGGAACATTTGATCTTGCCATCAGTTTTCATTTGCGAGCTTCATCCATATCATGATCTCTTGATTCTTCTGATGTTGTGATTTCAGAAGTATCGTCCTTTGAAATGATCATGATATTCTTTCCTTTGTCAGCTGCAACTTTTCCTCCAATGCTTTCAACAAGGCCTTTTGATGGAAAGTTGCTCATCATGGGTGACTTCATCATGCAGTCCTTGACTGTTTCTTCCAACTTGTGATTGAGCCTCTTGATCTCATGAGATGCTCTATCACATTCCGAGTTGGAGATTCTGAGCTTTTCTTCCAGTCGACTGTTCTCCATGATTAGCTGATCAAGACAAGTTTCATCTGAAAAGTAGATGATTGTCTGATTCCTAGCTCGTTCATCATTGATCTCCTTTTCAATTTTCTGATTCTGCTTGAGGAGATCTTCGAACATTTTCCTCAACTGACAGATCAGTCATGAGCTGATAAAGCTGGTCAGTTTCATCGGATGAGCTTTCTCCTGATTTTGAGAGGTCTCCTGAAAGCATCAGGAAATTATCAGTATAAGGAGTTTTAGAATGAGAGATTACCTCTGAGCCATTCATTCCATTGTCGTAGCTGTTGTCAGCCACGCTTTCAGATCCATTGGCCATCAGGGCTTGACTCTCATCGTCTGAGCTGGTGCTGTCGAAGTCGGATGATTCTGATGTGTCTTTGGAAGAATCAGCATCGTCAGCAACCATCGCTTTCTTCCTTGAGAAGCTGCGATCTTTCTTAGTTTTCAGCTCTTTGCGCTCAGATTGAGTCAGTTCAGGGCATTCATTTCGAAAGTGCCATTTCTTTCTGCATCCAAAGCATTCCATGTCTTTGATGTCGTAAGCGGCTGACTTCCTTTCTCCACTTCGATCAGTGGAATGTCTGGAGTTGCTTTCTCTTTCCTTTCCTTTGAAGTGCTGCTTGTGGAACCTTCTGTACTTCCGGAACTTGGACTCCATTTTGTTGAATCTTTCAGTCAACAGAGCATATTGACTGAAGAAGTCCTCAGGGTTGAGTTCCGCTGGTTCATTGATTTGCTTCTTGCCTTCTCTTGCTGAAGCTTTCAGTGATACTCCTCTTGAGGTTGATGGACCATCTTCGTCTGATCCTCTAGCCTTCTTGATTCCAAGATTTCTCTGAAGGTCGAACTCATTTGCCATGAGGTCAGAGAAAAGCTTGTTTGTCGGGAGCTGACTGAATCCTGGCTTATGTAGATGAGCGACTAAGTAGATCTGCCATTCTCCTCGTGGCAGTGCTCGAAGAATCTTCAGATTGATTTCTCGTTGAGTGTATTTGTCTTTAGAAATGGATTGAACTTCATTCAAGATTTGATTGAATCTAAGTTTCATTTCTTCGACAGATTCATTCTTGAGCATGAGGAAGGAGTCGAACTTCTGGCATGCTATGGATAGCTTATTCTCCATGATTTCCTCGAAACCTACGCACATTCTTTCAAGAATGTCCCATATCTCCTTTGCAGTTCCGCACTTGATGATCTTTATGACATGCTTGTCGAGAACGGTGCCGGAGATGATGCATTTCGCGAGGTTGTCTAGCTCATCTTGCTTCATTTCTTCGGTGGTGAAGTCTGCCTTTTGCTTTGGCTGGACCCCATCGTAAGGATCCTGATGTGGATCAACAGGGATCCGTTTGATGGTTTCGGTGATGATGATTGGTCCTTTGGTGATGACTTCCCACATTCGGCAATGTTGGGTGGTGAGGAAGCTTTCAAGCCGAAACTTCCATATGTCGTATTTTTCAATACTAAACATAGGTAGAGAAGATAATCTGCTGTGGTTAGTCTCCATCAAAAAAGAGAGAATAGATAACAACAGATAGAACAAACAGCAAGCACAAAATGAAAGAGAAAACTTTTTCGAGACCTTTGAGAAAAAGGATCTAGTTCAATTAGAACCTAATCAAATACAAAGTGTTCTTGCGAACAACCTACTCTGATACCAATTGTTAGGTCCCAGGGGTCTCTAATAGGTGTATGGGGGGGGGGAATACACCTATGGGCTATTTTTACAAATTCCTCAATCAAAGGGATCTCAAGATAGAGATCTAAACGAAACTTTACACGCAAATAAAGACACCTGTTGACGGAAAATAGTTTTGACCAAACAGGGTTGACGACTGATACTGAAAGCTCTTCAATAAGAAGTTATCAGTTAAGTTACTGGAACTTAACTGATGCACTTATCGGCTTCAGTCGAGTTTGCTAAAACAAATATGATAACACTCTTTCTGACTATCAAAAGATAGATTAGTCAGACTGATATCATACGCAGCGGAAATTAAACTTAGTTTTGCAATAGCCTTAGTTGAGCACGTTGTTGGTCTTAGGTTTCTCTTTGCCGTTAATCAGTGTTCAGTTTATCAATTGAAACAACACAAGTAAGAATGTAAAACTGAAAGATGTAAACAACAAAGAGACTTTTACGTGGTTCGGAAAAACCATTTCCTACATCCACGGTTGATTGATCAGACCAACAATCTAATCCGCAAGTGCTTAACAGGTGCACTGCAAACCAAACCCTTCTTCAGTACCCACACTTCACTCGTGTCGGATTTCTCTTGCTTAGCACAACCCACGCTAAGACTCTCAGAGTCAGAAAACCCTTCTGAACTCCGAATCACTCAAAACACTCAAATCTTTCTTTTGGAAAGGGGGTTTGAACGAGTGCCAACTATACTGCAAAGAACAAGTTCTTTGTAGCAAGTTTGACCTTGGCTTCTAGGTAAACAGAGGTTTGCCTAAGGTCTAAGAGAATGTATGTAATCAGCAGTGACTGATTTTGGCTTTGGAATTCTCTTCTTCAATTCAAGCTTTGGGGAGGTTAAGCTTTAGGCTGAGTAGCAATTTCGGTAGAGCTTCAGCTTATGTCGTTGAATCGGTGAAGGTTGAAGTGATCCTCGAACGCTATTTGTAGGAGAACTCTTGAATAGATTCGTTGGCGTAGAACGTCCTCAAGATTTCTTCTGTTGGAGAGCAATTCGAATTTGGGCTGAGGCTTCAATCTTCGAGGTTCCTTGTCTGGTGGAAACGGCTCTCTTGAGGGACAGGAGATGTGACGTCTCTGATAAAGTAACCACCAAATAGGAATGACCTCTGCAGAGATAAGATCCTGAGATCTCTGCATTTAATGCGGCTGTACTCTTGTGAGTACGTGGCTTCCTTTGAACGTTGTAAGATCAGTCCGTGGAAGAATGTTCAACTGATACTTGACTTTAGTATCAGTCTGTGGCACGCATTAAGTAATCAGTTCCAAACTGATTCTTCATCTGATACTTCAGTTGGTATCTTCAGTCTTCAGTCTTCAGTCCTTCGTCCTTCAGTCTTCAGAACCGCATACTAAACTAGAAACGAACTCTAACACTTGAGTTCAAAACTGTTCTAGTCTATTACAATTATGACCTATGAATTTTGGTATCATCAAAACAAGGATTAGGATATTCCACAAGGTTCCCAACAAGGTGACTCATCTATTTTGCTATGGGTATATATATATCCTTGTAGCTTGACATTTTTAATTAACACACATACACATAAACATATATTTTTATACACACAAGCACACGCACAAATATTGTATATAATATTTAAGTTTTTTTTATTCTTCATATTATTTTATTTTACGTGATTAAGTGCGACGCGATTGAGACGGTGACTTTGATTTAAATTGGTCGAGTTAATTCTCAAAGGTCAAATATCAGGTGTGGGATTTATTTCAGTACATGATGTGGTTAATATTTGTCCATTTTAATATTAAGTGTTTGCCATATGTGTTGTAAATTAAATTATATCGCTAGGGGCCCGCTCAATGGGTCCAGGACTTCACCGTCCTTGGTATGCCACAATGCGATTTCATGTTACAGTTAAGGTTGCAACCTATTCGCCAGGGGCCTGCTCAATGGGTCCAGGACATTAAAGTCCTTGGTATGCCACCGTGCGAATTTCAGTTATCAGTATTACAGTGCAGTGCGTATGAGTTGACCATTTTATTAACGTGGACAATTATTGCATGTTCTCACACTGAGTGTACTCTGTATGCTCATCCCATATTTAACATTTTCAGGTTTCTAAAATTGGAGGCGCGTGGAAGGTCGAATGGCGGCTCAAATATTTTGAATTTAGTTTTACTTAAAAATATTATGTTTAGTAAAGTATTTTAAAATAAGATATTTAATTCATTATTTTTATATTAAATATTTATTTATATCCATGATTTTTTGTGTAAATATACATTGAAATTTAAATTAAATTTGGGTGTCACAGCTTCAGTGGCCAGAACCAGAGGAACATGGGTGCGTTTGGACTTTTGCTTGCAAGAGGAGGCAGGGGCTTCAATGGCAGTTTCATTCTGGTGGGTGAGTTCAGTTGCTTCTTCAGATGGACCTGATGGATCAGGAGGTGCAACTGCTTTGTCTGCTGGTAGACCCTTTTCTAGAACTGCCTCCAGAGCGTGATCCTGATTGGATGGATCAGTATCAGATTTTCCTTGATTCTCTGCATCATATTTTGATGCTTCTCCGCACTGTTGAGACTGTAAAACTGATATATCCTGGGTTTGCTTCTCATCTGGAGTGATAGTTTCTTGTGCTATAGGAGTTTCTTCTATTTGAACAGACATAGCACCTTCTTCAGTGGGCGTTGGAAGCAGGTTCAGTAGTGAGAACTGGAAACTCCAGTTCTTGAGACAGATTAGAAACAAGGAGATCTATATCCATAAATCCTAAGTCAGAGCGATCAACTAGCTCTGCAGCAGGAGAAATGGTAGAAGTTTAGACAGGAGAATCAATTACACCTCTTGGGGAGTGTACTTTTGATGATGATGATGGCAAGACACCTGGCTCTGCAACAGTTGGGATAGATGGAAGAAATCCCGCTGGAGCAATGTTTGCAGTTTTGATTGCGATATTCAACGCATGCTCTACTTCTGATCTTGGAGGAGTTGGAGAACGTTGGAATTCGTGCATGATATCCTCAATGTGTCCCTCTGGAGAAGTGAGGATTTCATTTTGAACTCTCTCCTTGTCAGAAGTGTTTTCTTCTGATTGAATGACTGATGCTTCTAGCAAGCGAGGAGAAGCTTCAGTCAATTCACCATACTCTTTTTCCGTTGTGGAATTGATAAATTCGTCTGAAGGTTGAGCATCAGCTGAAGTCTCAGGAGTCTTCATGACAAGATGTGGTGACTCCATATCATCATGGTTAGATGGCTGGACAGGGGCATTCTCTATCGTAAGAGAGTTGAAACGAGATGGTGCTGGAGAATCTTGAGGTTCAGAAGATTCAAGGGCAACAAGTTCAGCACCTGCACTAACAGCCTGTGAGCTAGAGCACCCAACACATGTATCAACAGCCTTTGGTACATTGGTGTCCATGTACCCACACTTTGCTAGATAATTGTAGAAAAATATGTCAAAGAAGCGAATGACATGCCATAATTTTTCAAACCCAAAGATGTTGTATAGAGAAACTTCTTCTTGGGCCAGGGTGTTGTCAGATTCGACAAAGTTGAGGTCTTCAACTTGAGGCACAGTAGCATTCTTGATGAAGGTGGAGGTGAGCAGACGATGTATGTTCTCATAGGTAGGATGAAAAGTATTGAAGTCAGGAAATGATTCTTGTAAATATTGAGTTGCATCCTTGACTGCTTCTGCTCTAAGTTCTGCAACATCCTTCAGCAGTTGGAGAGATCCTCGAAGAGTTGTCTGGATCTCTTTGCCTTTGGCAACCTTCAATTTTGTAGATTTGGACATCCTTTTTCTTTTCGGAGAGGGAGGCAGATCTGTGATCTGTAGAGATGGTGAAGATGGTTGAACAGGAGCTTTTGTGGCCTTTGTACTAGCTTGAGCTTTGGATGAAGTCTGGAACTTTGCTGTTCGAGACCGTCGAGGAACAACTGTTGGAAATTTGGAGGTTGGAGCAGTAGAAGGTTTGGAGACACTGGCTCTTCAGTCTCGACTGATGTTGTCATAGCAAGAATCATTTTCTTGTCCTTCTTTGGAGCTTTGGATTCTTCCTTTACCATTTTGTACAGGCGGTAATGATCTGTAACTGTCACCGTATTGGGCCAGTACACCTCTTTATTGCTGGTGGCTTCAAGAATGATTTGTGAAACCCGGTTTCCTTGTCGAAGGAGCTTTCCAGCTTTAGGATTTGAAGGTTCCTCCATCAGTTGATCCAGATAAGCGCCTTACCAGTTGAAAGGTCCTTTACACATTAGGGCTGCCAGAACATTTTTCTGGGGCTGTGAGGCTTGATCTGGTGATCCCATAGATCCAAACCAACACATCTTCATGACTTTGGCCAGTTCCTTGTGGCCAGGATGACACAGAGCGAATTTGAATGTCCCTTCAGTGGATGAATTCTCATCTATCAATGACGACTTTAGGATTTTATTCGCCTCGGTGTCTGAAATAGAGGACACACTTGGACCAGAAAAAGGTAGACTAAACAGTTTCCTTATTGTCATTGAAACATTAATGGTGACTTCTTCTTCTTCGTCATAGTCTGGACTGGTGAAGACATTCACCTTTGTGAGGACTTCGCCGGCTTCTTTTCTCTCAAGATTTTGATAGAAAGATAAGATGAAAGAGTCCACTACAAAATGTAGTGGTTCCATCGAGATGAAGTTTATCCACCCGTGTCTGGTCAGAAATTTTGTTGCTTCGTTGTATCCCGGCTTTTGTCTGAAACCAGGGATATATAGTGTCTGGTCGTAGCAAACTTTCTTTGATTTTGATGTAGTCATTGTAGAACTTTTGAAAAATCTACAACTTGTTCCCTGAAGGATTTCTCACACAGAAAGAAAATTTTCTATGGCGCAGAGGGTTAGGGCAAAATAAAAGTTTGGATTGTGCCTAAGTGTGATGATGGAACAGAATAAAAAAAAAATGACGGTGAAGAGGAGCAGTTGCGGGAAAGATGAAAAGACTTGGAAAGAATTGGAAAGTAACACGTGGTTCAAAAATTTCATTAATAAGAATGATTTTTAAGAAAAGGCGAGCACATTTAAAAATACAAAAAGGAATGTTCAAAATCATTGATATAAATGCGAGGATATTTCAGTTACGTATTAAATGCGTTTTTAGATAACTTACTGGTCGACTGATCATCGTAGTCAGTCGATTCAATTAATGACTCATCCCTTTAAAACTGATATGATATCAGACTATCAGTCACACTTTCTTGGTGAACTGATCATCATCAGTTGACATATCTTCAAATCTCTTTAGTCTTCAGGATTCAGAAGACCAATTATTGCCCAAAGATAAATGAATCTATCTTCTGGGAGTGCTTTGGTTAGCAAATCGACTCTTTGAACTATATTTGGAATCCACTCAACTGAGACGTTCTTCATTTCCACATGATCACGAATGAAGTGATGACGAATCTCAATATGTTTGACTCTTATGTGGTGAACTGGATTTTGTGATATTGCAGTAGCATTTGAGCTGTCGCAAAAGATGAGAACTTCACGTTCTTCAATTCTGTAGTCCTTCAATTGTTGGACTAACCATAGAAGTTGTGAGCAACAACTCCCTGCTACAACATATTCGGCTTCAGTTGTTGACGTAGCGACTGAAGTCTGCTTCTTTAAAAACCATGAGAGTAGCTTGTTGCCTAGGAATTGATAGGTTCCAGAAGTTGACTTGTGATCAATCTTGCATCCAGCAAAATCTGAATCTGAATAACCAGAAAGTTTGAAGTCCTCATCAGCCGGATACCATAGGCCTACATTGCGAGTGCCTTTGAGGTATCTTAGAATTCTCTTTGCTGCTTCCATGTGAGCTTCCTTTGGATTTGATTGATATCGAGCACACACTCCTGCTGCATATGTTATATCAGGTCTGCTCGCAGTCAGATATAGCAGAGATCCTATGATTTCTCTATATTTCGTTGAAGAGACTAATTTGCCTGCAGCTTCGGGATTTACTTTCCAGTTAGTATTCATGATAATCTTAACTAGCTTCATATGCTCAACTCCAAATTTTCTGATTAGTTCCTTGGCATACTTCGACTGAGTGATCAACACGCCTTCTTTGGATTGCTTGACTTGAAGTCCTAGGAAAAAAGTCATTTATCCCATCATTGACATCTGAAATTTGTTTGTCATTATCTTAGCAAACTTCTTGCACATCTGTTCTGATTTGGATCCGAAGGTGATGTCGTCGACGTAGATTTGAACGAGTAAGAAATCTTCTCATTCTTTTAGTGTAAACAAGGTTCTGTCGACTGATCCTTTCTTGAATCCTTATTCAATCGGATACTTTGGGAGAGTATCATAAGCCATAAAAGTTAGGCTGGTCCTTCTGACTGTCTATGCTCCATGCAGGGTGTTCTCTTAACCGTAAGCCACGAAAGTTAGGCGGGTCCCTCTGACCATCTATGCTCCGTGCAGGGTGTTATCTTAACCGTAAGCCACGAAAGTTAGGCGGGTCCCTCTGACCGTCTATGCTCCGTGCAGAGTGTTCTGTTAACCGTAAGCCATGAAAGTTAGGCGGGTCCCTCTGACCGTCTATGCTCCGTGCAGAGTGTTCTCTTAACCGTAAGCCACAAAAGTTAGGCGGGTCCCTCTGACCGTCTATGCTCCGTGCAGGGTGTTCTCTTAACCATAAGCCACGAAAGTTAGGCGAGTCCCTCTGACCGTCTATGCTCTGTGCAGGGTGTTCTTTTAATCGTAAGCCGTGAAAGTTAGCTGGGTCCCTATGACCAGCTATGTTCCACGCAGAGTATTCCAGCCAGCACGAGAGAAGAGTCAGAGAAATGCATATGAAGGAAGAGTCAGAGCAACAAAAAGAAAAGTCAAAGTTGCAGGGCTAAAGTATTTTGAATTTACTATGTTGCCAAGTGAAAACATCTCGTCTTAAGCGAGGGAGAAGTTAAAATATCAGGGCTGACAATCAAAGGTCACAAAGCAACAAAAAATTTGTCAGAAACACTCATTTATTGTTGACCAGGGGCGGAGTAGCTGATGAGGAGTAAACTCTGCATCAATGTTGTGCTTAGCAATACCAGAGACAGCTCTGCCGAGGAGTAGAGCAGAGTAAACCACAGCTCTGCCGAGGAGCAGAGCAGAGATCAACCCGCCCGCCAGAGTGCAGAGCAGAGAGCTACCCGCCGCCAGAGCAGAGCTACCCCGCCCTGCCAGAGCAGAGCTGACCACCCTGCCAGAGACAGAGACAACATGACAGAGCAGAGCCACCCCGCCCTGCCAGAGCAGAGCTACCCCGTCCTGCCAGAGCAGAGCTACCCGCCTTGCCAGAGCATAACTACCAGAGACAGCCCTGCCAGAGCGCAGAGTTACCAGCCAGAGCTACCAGAGACAACCTTGCCAGAGCTAACTTTACCACCGAGTTGGACTCCATTTCTCTGTTTCGTGGGCTTTAGGATTAGGCCCAATTAGTTATCTATAAATAAAAGGTCTAGCATTAGCATGAGGGGGATCAATTCATTCTAGCACTTCACTTGTAATATGTAAACACTCTCAATATAGTGAAAACACTCGAAGATCACCCGTGGATGTCTTAATGGCCGAACCACATAAATCCTGCCTCGTCTATTGCTTTCTAGATTAGGTGTTGATATGATGTTTCATCACATACCAAGCTCTAGGAGCTTGCTTTAAGCCATATAAAGTCTTTTTCAACTTGTACACCTTCTCTGGTCCAGCAACCTCGAATCTTGGAGGTTGTTCTACATATACTTCATCTGTGAGTACTGCATTGAGGAATGCGCACTTGACATCCATTTGGTGTACTTTGAAACCCATGTAAGCTGCATAAGCTAGGAACAGCCTTACTGCTTCCAGTCACGCTACTGGTGCGAAGGTTTAATCATAGACAATCCCTTCTTCTTGACTATATCCTTTTGCAACAAGTCTTGCTTTATTCCTGATCACTTTGCCGCTTTCATCCTTCTTGTTCTTGAAGATCCACTTAAGTCCAATGACTTTTCCATCTGTGGGTCGATCCACAAGAATCCAAACACCATTTCTTGTGAACTCATTCAGTTCTTCAAGCATAGCCGTTACCCAATGAGTAGACTTGAGTGCCTCTTCTGCATCTCTTGGTTCATCATCTGCTAGGTAACAACTGAAATGTTCATCTTCACTGATGCAGTTATCATTAATGTGGAAGACGAAGTTGCACATTGATCTTTGTGTTTTTACACCTTGAGATGGTTTGCCAATGATATTATCCTTAGAATGTCGGTCGAACCATTTTGTATATTTCCTGGTCTCTTCTGGAGAGGGAGGTGGTTCTTCAGTGAGGATAGATCGTGGTCCTTCAGTTGCCAACTGAAGCTCAGTGGGAGCTTCAGTTCCAACTGTGTAACACCCCGTATTTTTACCCTATGATTGATAGGATCAAGATACTATTGTGAGCACTGAGATATTAGCAGTAGCTTAAGACTAAGATGAAGTTTCTCAATAGATTGTGATATGAGTATTCTAGAATTCTAATGATGGAACTAGTGAATGAATTACTTTGAGAGAATGAGTTTTGATAGAGATGCTGATTGAAATGGGATGAGGATATAGATTCTATTTTCGATAGAGGAAGCATAATTATTTTGAGATGGTCTAGAGTGTAGAGTTTAAGAGGATACTCAACTAGAAATAGAGTCGATGAGAGTAAGTGAGAATCACAATAGAGAAGAGTTGAAATAGTGAGATGATTGAGTTGACGTTAGATTTTCACCGACGTTAGGATTTCACCGATTTAGATTGAGTAAGAATATTTAAATGACTTTTATGTGACCTACTTGATATATGTGTGACTATGATTAAATGAATATGATTTCCTTGAGTATTATAGCACACGAGATTAATTTTAAAACGAGTAACCAATGAGATATATTTTAATCGGTGAATAATTAAATCGAGTTAAAATTCCTAATGGAATTTCTCGGAATTAAGTTTTCTAAGATAGATGAGGAGTGAATTATGTGTGCATTAATTATTATTATAATTATTTTTAGCCACACAATTATTTGATGTTGGGTAATGATTTTATTATGAGACATGTACCTTAAATTATTTTTACTACCCTATACTACACACTTTTGGTACATGATTATATGGAAGCATGTGAGATACATGATTATTATATATTAAAGAAAAAAAAGGGCTGGTTATACGCCGTCGCCGTAAGCACCCCCACTGCCTACCAAAAGACCGCACAGCGCCAAACTCTGCTCTGGTCTCTGCTCAGGCCTTGGAGCTTCTCTGCTCTGCCTCTGAGTTGTTCTGCTCTGATCTGCTCTGACCTTTGAGCTACTATGCTCTGGTCTCTGCTCTGGTCTGAGCTACTCTGCTCTGGCATCTGAGTTGTTATGCTCTGATCTGCTCTGACCTTTGAGCTACTATGCTCTGGTCTCTGCTCTGGTCTGAGATACTCTGCTCTGGCCTCTGAGCTGTTCCGGTGTCTGCTCTGACATCTGAGTTGTTCTGCTCTGGTCTCTGCCTCTGAGTTGTTCATCTCTGGTCTCCACTAGCTAATTTAAGCATGTGTAGCAATTAATTAAATATTATAAGATATGCTTGGAGGCTAAGCAAATGACTTAAATAAAATAAATTATTTCTCTTTCTCTCCCCAAATGTACCGTCCCCTCTCACCCTCTTTCTCTCTCAATTCTTCATCATCCTCCATTGATGATCATGTGCAAAGCTTCATAGATCATTTCTATACCATAATCTTCCATTAAAACAAGCTCTAAACACCTATTAACCTTGTATTAAGAGCAACTTTGGAGGGATTCTAAAGCTTGAAGTCAAGAGGAGGATTTTATTTTTTTCTACTCAAGAATCATTGAGTAAGTATTAGATTTACATAGATCTAGTTATATTTGAGTTAGATATGAGTATATATTGATAGATCAAGCAAGAAAACATCACCCACTTCATTCTTGTAATTTTTGAAAATTAGGGTTCATACCCCTTCAAAAAAATGTCATCATCTAATCTTAAATTAAGATTATATTCATGCTATTGAGATCCTATGCAAAGAATGAATTTATCTTGATATATGATTTTTTTTTTAAGTGTTTGTTTATATGATTTTGGGAAGTTTAAAGTTCATGGATTGATTGATGATTTGATCATGGTTATGAGCTTGTGAGTTTGTTGGGATGATATTTGATGGACTAAAATGATGATTAGAGGTGATTGATGAAGATTTCAATGAATTATTTTGATGAGAAATAGGGTATAGTTGGCTATATGCTTAAGTTGGCAAATTGATGAGTTAATTTGGCAAGCTTGGAAAAAGCTACTGACTTGATGAATTTCGACGGGGTTTTTGATACCCAAAAATCTTGAAACTTTTATGGTGAGTATATATGAGTGTTATGAACGTAATTATAAAATTTCATTTTATTTGGACATCGTTTACTATCCTTTTAAAATGCAAAACACCAACTGCAGCTTTCTACCGAAAATTGCGAAGAACAGACCTTAGAGTCACCCGTCTCAGTAGCTTCCCCTAACGTTTTTCCTTCCAAATGTTTATGGTAAAGCTATTAATGTGTTATATAGCTACCCACAAAATTTCAAGTCATTTCAGCAATGTTTACTATTTTTCAAAAATCAAAACCTCCGGTTGCATAAAACTACTAAATATGGTAGACTGTGGGAGAACGGCCATATCTCTTAAACCACTTGGAGTTTTTCAACCTACTTTTTTTTAAATAAAACTAGACTCAAAGAAATTTCCATTTGTATGAGTCTCGAACCCAGGAAAGGTCCGAAGAGAAACAGTTTATTCTCTTAAGTTAAGGCAGTGCAGAAAGAGAGATTGAATAAAATTTTGATTTTGATCGAGATGAGATAGAAGTTAAATATGAAAATATGAAGCTTTGTGAAAATAAAATGAGCCTATATATGAGATATGAGACGAAAATAATCACCTCTAAAAATTTTGAGAAGTGGTCGAATATATGCCAAGGGAAGGGGGATAGATTTTGATTATTCTTGAATCATTTGAAACCGTAATTGTGCTCTTGTGTATTTTGTGAGCTTAAAACGGATTTATGAGAATTTTCCAACAATGAAATCTCGAGTTTAGTTTGTTAAAAATATTATAAAATAATATTATTTAGTTATGTGAATTATTTTTGAAAAATCAAATTAATAATGTTTTATAAAATATCTTTGGCTTTCTAAATAAAAATTTTGGGAATTTTTCCACAGCTAAATTTTTCTGATTTTGCAAAAATGAGTTGTGTATGTGATTGCTATGTGCTTTTGGATTGTTTATCTATGAGTTGTTCCTTGACAGAGTTTAGACCTAAATTAGGTGATAAGTTGAGAATAGAATAGTGATTACTTAGAAAGTGTTTACGATATGAGATCGAGTGAGACGGAGTGTAGAAATGAGAAGTGATGGAATGTTACTAAGATAGAATGATATTCTTAGTAAGGAAGTTTCTGACCGATTCCTTTTGTTTTACCCCATGGACTATATCCGACGTTGATGATATCTGAAGATACGAGCAGAGGACAGAAGTGAGTTCACCCCGAGCGCTACGAGAGTAACCAAGGACATCAGGTGGGCATTATTTTTACTATACATATGTAGAGATGCCCTGCGTATCGTAGGCCTCTTATACAAAATGAAGTAAATTACATGAGTTAACTGTTAAATTTCAGTTTGATGAAAATTATTACTGATGATGATGTTTATGAGTTTGATAAATAATTTGAGATTTATTGATGTTGAACTAATTGACTTGCCGAGTTTTGATGACGATGAGCCTGTATGTCACCCTCTACTGATGAGATGAATTTGGGTCCTGCCACAAGCGGGATTGTGTACACAGAGGAGACTGTGAGCCGTCTTTCGGGTCGGCCGGTCAGAGGTGATTGTGAGCTGTCCTTCGAGTTGGCCGGCCACGGTACTTGAGAATGAGGCCTACTTCTCAGTACCTTTAATGATGATGATTTGTAGATGTGGTACATACATAACGAGAATTTTGACCGGTCATTTATTTATGATGTTTATGATTGTTAACTGGTTACACGGGTTCTTTTGAGTAAAATCCCCGTGTATTTCTTATGTGGCAAGTTCAATCTATAGCTCTAAGAGCTAGTTTTCATTAATTTTCGGCATATGTCCACTGAGTATTCTGTACTCAGCCCTGCATATATTTCTAAACGTGCAGGATAAGCGAGGAGGGAGATTGGACTGGTGTTGGCAGGAATTTTGTTTTGGATGATCTTCCTTATACCGTAATTATATTCCTTGCGGTAACATCAAAATGTTGAAATTATTCTGGGCTTAATCAAGAAATTTACTCTCGGCTATATGTCTTCATACATATAGTCTGTTCGCATTTTGCTGCGATACTCTGTATATCCTGAGTCTTTGTGAGTAATTAGCTATGTCTGCTTTGTAAAGGTTGACAAGAATCTCGATGATTTAAAAGTTATAAAGCTAATAATTTCTACACTGACGATGATGTCATCTTTCTTTGATTTATCACGTTTCAGTGATTGCTTCCTCTCGACGTTCAATCTAGTTTTCCCTTTCTACCTTATTAATTTATTTAGTCGTATCGATACCTGGTCTACGCTATCACTGGCTAGGCGTCGGGCTGCGACAAACTGGTTAGGGACAACTTGTGGTGTAGTTCCCCCTTGACTGATACCTTCTGCTCGCTTATCAGTCGGTTCTCCAATTGACTCCGATATCTTTTGATACTGTATTTTATCTCCATCTTCTTGTTGATGAGCTCACTCTTTCACACTTGTTCTCCATTGATTTGATGTCATCTGGCTGTTCTTCCTCCTTATCTTCTGGTGATCTTACTGTTCTACCAGCTTCAGTCTCTGAAGGTTTTTATTTTCCTTCTTTCCCTCTTTTTGGCAACATCAAAAAGGAAAAATGACTGATGTTGGAAGCACTGATCAGTCAATACTCAACTCCATTTCTCAGAAGCTCGTGAGAAGGTTTGATATAAGTTTGAGCAGATGAGATTCAGAAGAGGGAAGCGCCAGTGGTTGAGGGAGATGATGAGGGAGAAGGGGAAGAAGAGGGTTTGTGGAGATGAAGGTAGGGGATATGGGTAAGTATGTAGAGCTCTTGGGAATAGAACTATGATAAAGCGGCTCTACATATGGACCTTAGGGTTGGAAAAGGGTTTAAGAGAGAGGAAGATGGAGAGTATGTGGGTGGGTATGCTGAGCCTTTTGTGAAAGAAGTCGAGTAAATTGTGGCACAGCATACCGACATGGAGAAGTCTCAGGATCAATTGTCATCGACGTCTCCAAGCATGGGATAGGTGTGAGAGGGGAATATCGAATCAATGATAGTCGTGAGGACTAACACAGTCGATTCACCTGTATTAGGTCTATGTTGAGAAGACCGTGTGCGGCGATGGACGCCGGTAGACAACGAGGGAAAGCTCGCTATTGTTGATGTTATGGGAGGTATGTGTTGGATTTGTATACTGAAAGTAAGAACTTTTATGCTTCTATACAATGATTTCTAAGTTCACTATCTTATCTCCGATCTGAACTGTCCATAATTACATATGAATGTCCTATTATCTCTATATAAGTAGATTATATGGTGTGTTGTAGATCACAGAAGACCATATAATTGGAATAACATTATGAGATATAAAATTAATCTGTATTAGGTGACCGTATCTGGTATAGGATGATAACATCCCCTTAAGGAGCTCAAAATGTTTATTGCACTAAACCTTGCAGGTTGATTAAGTTCACGTGCAATAATAATGTTGAGTGGTACTACTTAAGGATTAATAAGAAATTAATTAATATAAGCTGTCAGAAGCTTTAATTAATTAATGGATGTTAGATATCTTAAATACGGGGGTTTGATAAGTCTAAAATACAAGCCCCGACTCATCATCGGCAATAAAGGGTAAGTCAATATTGATTCTCTTGTGGAATGAATTAATATTTATGAATTAATTGTGATCTGGGCTGATCATAAGAATTAATTCATTTGAGGCCCATCTTTATTCCTTGTATTTGATCTCTGGGCTGGCCCAAAGACTCCTGAGCCCAGTAGGAGAAAAATAACTTAATTCATAAGCTTGATCCATATCCTGTATTTATAATTATAAATACAGTTCAGCTCTCATATTAGAATACACTAGACGTAAAATTAAATTACAGAGAATTAGGTTTCTGTGAGAGTCCTAGGATCGTCGTCCATCCGACGTCGGAGATTGAGCGGGATACAGTCCAGAAGATCAGATTGAGCGGGATACAGTCCAGAAGATCAGAGCTGGAGTCAGATTTTTGCAGGAAATTAAGTTCTGGCAGTCTCCGTAGAATAGCCATAACATCATGTATAGAGCTCGGATTAAGGCGAAATAGGCGGCCACGGAAAGCTCTTTCGAAGACGAAGAAGTTTTATTTCTGCGAAAAATATGATTGAAGTTGAATGACCTGTTCAGTGACGAATTGATGAATTCTTAGGAATTCTTCAGGTATTTCTGAACTCCTCGGTGCAGTATTTAAATTAATAGGAGCATGCTAGCTTTAATCCATGTATGGTGAATTAAGATAATCCAAGAGACGGTCCTCGAACAAATCGAGTATTAATTAAGTTTAATATTCCTTCAATTGGTATCAGAGCCCGGATTAGTTTTCTTGGCTCTGTCTGATAATTCGTGTTCAATTAATATGTGCATGTTTTTATTTAATTAATTGTGTTTGTTCTTCGTGGCTTGTTGATTCGTGGGATACGTTATTTTGACCCTGTATTCGTTGTTAGATTAGAATTTCAATTGTAATTATTTTTCGGTTGTAATCTGTAATGTTGGAACGAGCCTAAGAACGATCAACAACAAAAAACGAGATGATTCATAATGTTGGATGCGGCACCGAATTCCGGTGAGCTCTGCCTCACCTCCGGCGGGAGTGAATAGCAGCAGTGTTCTGCCGTAATTCATGCACAGGAATAGAGCAGATCGAGCTCAGGCAAACGCCACTCCTCAGTGTCGATCTGTTCGACGGCTGTATGTTGTCCGACGACGGTAGGTACTCCTTTTTGTTTTTGCCTAGGCATCGGCGGTTGGGGATGCTCCGGTATCCCTTACCAGCACGATAGCATTCCTATAGCGCAGTAGGAGGTCGCCGGCGAGGCCGCAGGGCTCTGAATCAGGGCGATCGGTGGAAGTGATGGCGTGTAGAGTAGCTGCAGATCGAGTTAATGCCGAGGGATCGACGGTCGGGCTGGCGTGTGGCGGCGTCGCTCTAGGGGGTGAAACCCTAGGCTAGGCGGCGCGTTTTTTCTGAACCAGAAATCCTAATTGCGAACCGGATTAGAGTGACAGGTCCGCGGGTCAAAAAGGCGGGTCTGGATCCAGGTATTGCACTGGTTCGCGGGTCCAGGTCGCTCTTCACGGGTTTGAGCCCAAGAACGAATGGGCTTGCACGTTTTTGGGCCGTTTTGGGTGGTTTTTGAGCTATGTTTGCTCATTTTTTTTATTCTTTTCTTTTTTTTACTCCCTCCGTTCCAATATTGTTGGCCACATTTCCTTTTTAGTTTGTCCCACTATTGTTGGCCACTTTCCTAAAATGGAAATATTTATCACATTCAATCTCTTACTTTATCACATTATCTCTCCTACTTTATCACTTTATTACATTCTCTCTCCTACTTTTTCACATTCTCTCTCATACTTTATCATTTCATTACCTTCTCTCTCATACTTTATCACCTTCTCTCTCCTATTTTATTACTTTTATATTATATTACCCACACACTTAAAATACTAATCTACAACTCCTTAATTCCCGTGCCGAAACCAAATGTGGCCAACAATATTGGGACGGAGGGAGTAATACATTAGAAAGGAATTTCACGAATGAGCCACGAAGAATTTTTTATTTTATTTTGTTTATTCTTTGCATGTCGTGGATGTTTTAATTATGCAAGAGCATGTAGTGGATGTTTAAGTGCTTTGGATATCGCTTTTATAGCATATCCAGTTTGTTAATATTTATTTATTAACTGCGCTTAGAGGAGCATGCTAAGTTTTATCGCATTTATTAAGCATGTTTTAGAATTTCTGCGAGCATGTTTTATATGTTGAATTCTAGAAAACCATGTTTAGGATTATGTGTCTTTTTCTGCATGATCAAACATTTTGAAAGAAAAAGACTAAGCAGTTTTATAATTTTATAGTTGATTAAAAATTATTTAGATTTCCACAAACGGTTTCACGATAAAGTGTTTGACAATGTGAGTAAATGTCCACACTACGTGGCTTACTTTACATTTGTTTTTCACGAGTTTGTCAAGTTGAGACTTCTAAACAAATATTTAATTCATTTAAGTAGTGGGAGTTATGCGGTAAACGTCCACACTGCGTGGCTTACTTGTATAATTTTTCACGAGTACTTTAGAGGATGGAATTAAATAAGATAACTAAGAAATTAAATTGAATGCTGCATGGTCCTAGTGAGTATGTCAATTTCAAGAATTTAATTTTTAAAGTTAGATTGTGGTTATTACTTAATAATTTTTATTCTTAAAATTATATAGACCTCCACAAGCGGTTTCTAGATAAAGTGATCGGTGTTCGCTATTTTATTTAACACGCCGCAAGTGTACGGGTGCAATTGTGTATAGTGGCAAACATGGTCGAATCCACAGAGACTGATTAGAACCAGTGCCTATCCTAGATTATTATTCCTCTATCTGGAAAATTGAAATTAAGAGTTTTGTTGTAAAGAACAAAATAAATAAACAGCAGGAAAGAAAACAAACCAAGTTGCGAAATAGAGAAACAGATAAGAGAAGATTTCCCAAGGCAAAGGATTCAACAAATTCTCCTAAATAACATGTTCAATTCAATTAATAAGACGATTCCTAAGGCAATCTCAAAACTAGTATATACCCACTCCCGTGGCATACAAACCGTTGATTACATGCAAGGCTACCGTCCCCGGATCACACTTCTAACATGCAACTCATAAAAGCTCATAGGATTAACGCCCTCACAAATATCAATTCCCTTTATAATTAAATATATGTGTTCTATGTTCTTAGTTCATGTAATAATTATCATCTCCCGATATCAAATTAAAACCTATGATTATGCTAAATTGGTGGCCAATCAATAAAGCAAACAATTATAATAAGAACATAAAAAGGAATAACAGTCTCAATTAATTGAATCAAACAGTTAGAAATTCAAATCATGTCTACTCCCTAAACCCTGGGAAAGAGGGATTCTAGCCACACATAGACATATGAACTGGAATACAAGTCCCAATAAAACAAATAAACATTCAACAAGAAAAACCGTAGTAAAATCGAGAATCTTCAGTCTTGCTCTTGCTCTATTCTCCGTCTCTCTCAACTCTCTGAAAAAGTAAAATATGATATAAAGTGATGAAAAAGGTCTGGAGAATAAGTTCTTGGGGAGTATTTATATGCCCTAGGTCAAGTAGAACTAAAAAATACCCCAAAATCGCGTACAAAGCTAAAAAATGGACTTTTGGGCAGAAACTCGGCTACGCGCGCGGCCGCGTCGCGCGGCCGCATGGCCACCCGCGCGAGCTCGCGGGGCCTCCTCGCGCGGCAGCATGGCTGGCCCGCGCGGTCCTCCAGCAACCTCTGCTCCGTCGCGCGGCCGTGGCATGCGGCCGCATGCTCGGACCGCGCAACCTCCAGCGCGTGCGCTCCGACCCGTAAACTTCCCGACGCTCGTTCTTGCTCTTCCGATGCCCGATTTGAGCCCCATTCGTGCCTATGGACTCGTCTCTTCACGTACTTCTCTTTATTATCATCGAACGCGAGTCTAAAACCTGTAAAAACAGCACGAACACGGACGAGTAGTCTATTCCACAAAACTAAGCAAATCGAAACAAAGACATTCAATAACTCAATAAGCGAGAATAACGCGATAAAGGAGTGAAAAATGCATGTAAATTAATCGGCAATATGAGTAAACGTCCACACAGCGTGGCTTACTTCACATATATTTTTCACCAGTTTGTCGGTGTGAGACTTCTAAATAAAATATTTAATTCATTTAAGTAGTGGGAGTTATTCGGTAAACATCCACTCTGCGTGGCTTACTCGTGTAATTTTTCACAAGTACTTTAGAGGATGAGATTAAATAAGATAACTGAGAAATTGAATTGAAAGCGGCATGGTCCTAGTGAGTATGTCAATTTCGAGAATTTATTTTTCAAGGTTAGATTGTGGTTATTGCATAGATATCATATTAAGTACAACTCCCCGCGGAGTCCCTTCTTAAGTATGATATGGTCTAGTTAAAAGTCCAACCATTAATTTCATTTGTCAAAAGGTTAAATTGACATGGATTGAAATTAAACGACTAGGTGAATAGTCTGGTTGAAGGGTTCATGTCTAAACGACCACACTGCGTGGCTTACACATGAGATTCCTTGGGCAGTTGGAGGTTTCATCAATATTGTTTTATCAAAAGGTTTCAATATTGTTGTTACGAATTATGTGCTTTTATGTTCAGTTTTTCAGATATGTCTATGTCTCCTATTGTTTATTATTCTTACACTTTAATCGGTTTATATATACATGGAAACACAATTTGAAGTTTATCTTCATCATGAACTAGCACAATTTTTTTTTGTGATTCTTACTACTCCATGTTCTGTTTGTCCGAATGATGAGTTAATTGATGGGAAAAAGAAATTGCATAAAAGGTGACATAAGACGAATGATGTAGTTATATGCTATATTATGAGAATAATGTCACGAATCTTGCAGCTCTAACATCAGGGCATGGACGATGCTCTTAGCATCATGCTGAATCTCAAGAAAGCATTCAGAGAGTCGGACCGAGCTGCTCATTTAAATTTGATAAGAGTAATCTTGTTATTTTTACGAGCGAGCATAGCTTAGTGCACGAGCATATCATGCATATGGCAAACTTGTTTGACGGACTGTACTTGCTCAGTGGGAGTATCAACGGTGAGGTAAAAGTCGATATTATCCTGAACTCTCTTCCCGAGTCTTTTAATTAAGAACTTCCGCCTCAACGCTGTTATGAGCAAGAAAGATAATACTCTTTTCGAGTTGCTGAAGGCTCTAGTTGTGGCTAAGAAAGTTGTGGGAAAGAGATGTGCAAGCACTTGTTATTGCCAAAAGGGGGGCCATCTTCTTCGTTGAAAGACGGGAAGAAGAAGGGTCCAAGGGGCAAGAAAGATAAGGGAAATAGTGGGAGTAGTGGTGTGATAAGATTGAGTATTGGAGAATTTTTTCTTTCAATACTCAAGGCAAATGGTTAAGGTACTTCACTTGCTGTAGTAATTGAGATATGTCAGCTCATTTTCTACTCATTTGTGAGTAGTGGATAATGAGAGAAATTGATAATGATTGTTGCACCTTGCATGGTTGTTTGAGCTGACAAGGAAGTTGAGAAGTGATAAGAAGATTCTCTTCATAGGCAACGCGACAAAAGTCATAGTTGATGCAATTGGAGACTCGTCTTTATGTTCTAAAGACATAGTTTTGTTTTCGAGAGTTCCTTATCTTGTTCCAAAATTTTGAATAGATGGATATTATGTTATTTTTTATAGTGGCGTCTCTATCATAAGAAATGACAAAGTTTTCTATTCTGGTATTTTGAACATCTCTCTTTATACTATAACTTGTCTACATAATACCTTTATATTGCATGTACATCATCAAACAAAAGAGAGAGAAAAGTTAAGGCTAATCTCTCATAAGGATCTTACACATATACTGGTACCCTAAATTAGGTCACATCTATCTTAACAGGATCCAAAGGTTCGTGTCTAAATATTATGTTGGATTCAATCCGGGTTGTACGATTTGGAACCTGCAAATCTTGTATAGAGAAAAAGATGGAGACTTGGCCGTTCATGGCAAAGAGGATAAAGGGCCAATAATGTGTTAGGAATGATCTTTTTTGATTCATTGTCAGTGTTTGGGATTCCAACCCAGTTTACTACATTGTGTAATCCCTATATATGATGGTGTGGTGGAGAGAAGAAATAGTTCACTCTTGGAAAAATACATTCGATGATGAGTTATGCATCTTTGCAATTAGTCCTATAGAATTATAAGGTGGTTATTAGCAATGACATACGATTCTTAGATGTGAACTATGTGAATAATCATTCATCCAAGTCACATATTGTGCTTCAAGAAATTGAAGGCAATAGACAAGCGATTCCATAACCCAAGCCAAGTGTGCAAGGGTTTGTACCACAAGACACTGCACACACTGTTGACATATACATGCCACCACAACTCTATTGTAGTGGGAGGGTTGTGGGACAACCCAATCGATTTATGTTCTTGGGAGAATCTTTAGATTCGATCCATGATAGTGAATATAAGAAAATCGACATCTACTTGGAATTAGTGGGAGACGAGAATGATTATTCTTGGCACATCTCAATAGATTCAGTAATGCAATCCTTTAAGAATATGGGTGTATACTAGAAAATCTTGCTGCCAGAAGGCAATAAAGTCATAGGTTGCAAGTGAGTATACAAGATAATGATAAGTTCGAATGAGTAAGGTCGTAGCTTTTAAAGCTAAACTGGTGGCAAAAGGTTATACCCAGTGTGAGGGTATAGATTTTGATGATGTTATTTTGCCAGTTTTCTATGCTCAGGAATTCGAACCATATTACCCATAGCAGCTCACTTAAGGTTACGTGGGGGAAGAAGAGAAGCATCTCGTGTCATTGGTGATGTCGTTTACCTTGCATTTTATGTAGATAGTACCCTCCTAATTAGCGACAATATGGAGTTATTATCAGATATAAAGTAGTGGTTATCCGAAAAGTTTCAGATGACAGACTAAGGAGGTATAGTATACGTCTTTGTGATCAAGGTTATAAGGGATCACCAGAAAAAGATGTAGGGCTTATCTCGAGTGTCTTACATTGATACTGTGAATGCTCGTTTTAGTATGCATAACGCCAAGAAAGGATTGCAAACTTTTGAGCTATGGCGTTCCTTTATCTAAAGACATATGTCTTAAGATGCCTATTGAGGTTGATGAAATGAAGGCAATATTCTACGTTTCTGCAGTAGATAGCCTCATGTATGGATTGCTATGTACGAGATCTGATATTTGCTATGCAGTTAGCATGGTTGTAAGATATCAGTATAGTCCTAGTTAAGGTCATTGAAATATGGTAAATTATATTCTCAAGTACCTGACTAGAGAATAAAGATAGTTTACCAGTTAGACAGTTTAGTTCCTTTTGGATTATACAGTTTTGGATTTCCAGGCAGACCGGAGGAAAAGAAAATTACCTCGAGCTATGTGTTTTCCTTGGGATGTAAAAACCTTTTGGTTTGGCCACTACCTCCAAGATCTAAGAGTGATTTCTAGTTTGCGTGAGAGTATCACCTTCGTGATAACTCAAGTGCAGTTGCAAACTCTAAGGAATCCATGAACCACAAAGGGTGAAACACATTGGGAGTAAGTACCAAGTTATACGATTATTCGTAAATCGAGGTTATGTGCTCATAGAATGAAATAACGCATATTGGAGAAACTTACTAATTCTTTCACAAAAGGCTTATCGCAAATGATCATTGAAATGTGGGAATGCGATGGATGCCACCTACTTAGGAAACATTAAGTATAGGTGGGAGAAGTGTTAGGTGTTTAGTAAAATAGACACATTGTATACTAAAAGTTTGCTTTAGTATAAGTGGCAGATTGTTGGATTTGTATACTGAAAGCAAGAACTTTTATGCTTGTATACAATGATTCCTAAGTTCAATATCTTATCTCCGATCTGAATTGTCCATAATTACATATGAATGTCCCATTATCTCTATATAAGTAGATTATATGGTGTGTCGTAGATCACAGAAGACCATATAATTGGAATAACCTTATGAGATATAAAATTGATCACAGCCGAGACAACTCTAGGACGAGTTGTTGTTTTAGGCTGCAGTATAGATGGAAGTAGTTTGTCTTGACTACTTGTCTATATTGGTGCATGTAAACGTATTGATAGGATCATTGTGAGATGTATTCTTCTGTCTGACCTAAGTGAAGAATCAAGATCTCGGTGACTTAATGAGACCTAAATCCTAATAAGATTTCAGGTGTATATATAAATTTGTGTATCACTTTGACTTACTATGGGTCAGAGTTACATATTAACTTGAGTACTCTGTATCTTAGGTGATAGCAATTTATATATGACATTTGGTAATCTGTATTAGGTGACCGTATCCGGTATAGGATGATAAGATCCCCTTAAGGAGCTCAAAAGGTTTATTGCACTAAACCCTGCAGGTTGATTAAGTTCAGGTGCAATAATAATGTTGAGTGGTACTACTTAAGGATTAATAAGAAATTAATTAATATAAGCTGTTAGAAGCTTTAATTAATTAATGGATGTTGGATATCTTAAATACGGGGGTTCGATAAGTCTAAAATACAAGCCCCGACTCATCATCGGCAATAAAGGGGTAAGTCAATATTGATTCTCTAGTGGAATGAATTAATATTTATGAATTAATTGTGATCTGGGCTTATCATAAAAATTAATTCATTTGAGGCCCATCTTTATTCCTTGTATATGATCCCCGGGCTGGCCCAAAGACTCCTGAGCCCAGTAGGAGAAAAATAACCTAATTCATAAGCCTGGCCCATATCCTGTATTTATAATTATAAATACAGTTCAGCTCTCAGACATAATACCGTAGACGTAAAATTAAATTACAGAGAATTAGGTTTTCTGTGAGAGTTGAGCGGCGCATGTTGAGTGGAATTTTTCTTCGGGGAATCTCCGAGGATCGTTGTCCATCTGACGTCGGAGATTGAGCGGGATACAGTCCACAAGATCAGAGCTGGAGTCAGATTTTCACAGGAAATCCAGTTCTGGCAGTCTCTGTAGAACAGCCATAACTTCCTGTACAGAGCTTGGATTAAGGCAAAACATGTGGCCACAGAAAGCTCTTTCGAAGACGAAGAAGTCGTATTTCTGTGAAAAATATGATTGGAGGATGTTTGAGGCTTCAAACGAAGGGTTTAAGTTGACTGACCTGTTCAGTGATTGATGAATTCTTAAGAATACTTCAGGTATTTCTGAACTCCTCGGTGTAGTATTTAAATTAATAGGATCATGCTAGGTTTAATCGATGTATGGTGAATTGAGATAATTCAAGAGACGATCATCGGGCAAATCGAGTATTAATTAAGTTTAATATTCCTTCAGTATGCAAGATA
Organism: Salvia miltiorrhiza; assembly: GCF_028751815.1. NCBI lineage: Eukaryota > Viridiplantae > Streptophyta > Magnoliopsida > Lamiales > Lamiaceae > Salvia > Salvia miltiorrhiza. The sequence continues at coordinate 14,272,675 of NC_080388.1, forward strand.
CATGAGGTGATTTTGTAGACCATTTGAAGTAACCATTGACATTTGTTACTTTAAATTCTGTCCTCCCGAAGCATGAGGGCTTCTTTATGCCGTGCATTATGATGGAAGACACCTTAATCTCTGGAAACAAGTGAGAAAAGAGATGAGTTTGACTTTGGCTCTTAGTCGGAGTTTGAAGCATGACTTCATTCCATTTGAATGGTCTTCTAAAGATCAAGGCGGCTAGTGCCATTTTCTTCCTGAGATTTCCCATTATTGAGAGAGATTCTGTAAAGAGAGATTTTCTCACAGAGATGTCTGTGGAAGTAGGTTAGTTGAGATGTGAAAATAATGCAAGACCAAGGTGCACATTTATAGCAAAACCAAAATACAAAGACTAATCAATTTTTGTGCCTTGGAGAAGGTTAATGCAGATTTTCACATCCGCCGTCACTTGAGGATGTTGAGAGAGTCTCAAAAAGAGTAAGAATATAATCTCCAATTCTAGTCAGATCAGTAAGGTCTTATTGTGGAGGCATGTGATTTGTTCAGAGAAAGGACTATTTTGATTATGGATTTTCTTCTAATTTCCAACACCCCAACAGATAGTAGATAACAAACTCAAGTAACTGATGCTAGCGCATTGGATGAATATTCAGCAGGCATAGATAATTACAGCTATTGAGCATAATTAACTGTTGATGGTTTCGAATTGACATAGGCGGTTTCGATTTGACTATTAAATCTGATTAAGGAGAATTTTCGCGTCTGCATTAAGTATCTGTCTAAATCGTGAGCCTAAAAAGGTGGAGCAAGTTAATACGTGCTGACATGGGTGAACAGTAGAAATATTTTGAAAATCTTTTTATCCGAAAAGTTGTAAAAAGGGCGGGTTAAAATTCGCACTTTTAGTTGAAAATATATCTTTCAACATTACTACAACTACACATAGGATATTTGGAATACAAACACTTACTTGTCGACTGAATGTTGTAATCAATCGATACCTCTTATGAAATTCTTGGTGGTTTTTTCTGGTTTCCCCTTAACTGATGACGGGGTAAATTTGGCTGATGATTGTTCAGTTGCAATTACTGAACATTATTTCAGTTGAAGAACTTCTTTAGATGACTGATAGATACAGCTGGTAGATTTAACTTTCATTTCTGATCCTTTAGTTGCATTTCTGACATCTTCTGAAGTGGTTCTTGATCAGCTCATTTTTCTTCAGATTTGATTAAACTTGGCTTCTGATGGAGCTTTCGTCTTCCAGCTAAATGACTGTGTGTGAATGGACTTGGTGCAATTTGCTTCCTCATTCCTTTGTCTATCCTTGATTATTGAACATCCCTTCAAGTAAAAGAGCAATCTTATCTGGATGACAATACTACGAGAAATCCATTAGATGTGAAATCATTAGAGCAGAGAAATCCATTGGTCAGCATTATAGAAACAGAGATATGCACAGATACTGAAAATAAAAGCAAGTAAGAACACAAGAGATTTTTACGTGGTTCGGAAGACAACGTTCTTACATCCATGGTCAGATGATCAATCTGATGAATATTCTGGACATATGCTTACGGGTGCATAGAAAACCTAGCCACGATGCTTACGGGTGCAACGCAAACCTAACTGCAATGCTTACGGGTGCAAAGCGACCTGTACTGATAAGGAAAACACCTTACAGCAACCAACTCACTGAGTTGGATTTTAATACTTAGTTTGCAGGTGCTATGCAACCTAACGGTTTAGTTTACTGGTACTAAACAACCACTGAGCTCGGTCTAAGTCTCAAGCTCGATTACAAACACTCTTCTCGCTCTTTTGAAAAGAGGTATTGTAATATACCAACTAGGATTACTGAGTACAGAATCTCAAGTAATCAGTAACTAGGCTAATGATCTATCTATGTGAATTTCCTAGTTATACTAAGAGATTTTAGGTAATTAGTAGAACTGATTTTACAACAGTGAGATAATCTCTTCATCGATTCAATGCTTAAGGAATATTGAGCTCTATTTGATTTTCTGTTGTAGCTTTGGCATTTTAGGATTGAATCAGAACCTTCTATTTTCTTCTCTTCACCTCTCTCGTCTCACGCATTTCTTGAGAGATCATATGAGCTATTTATAGGCGTCTCTGATGAATAGATCCGTTGGCAGAGATCTTCTTCTTCAAATCCTACCGTTGGAGATAACGTCTTTAAACTTGCTCAGGTACTGAATATGACATTCTTCTTAGATGATATATTAAATGTTGTTGCATAAGCATTTAATGTAAGTGAGTGTGCTTCTGTCCTTTGCTTGACCAGTCGTCGACTTTAGTTCAGTCGACCAACATAATCTCAGTATCTTCCTTCAGTTATTCAGTTTTGCAGTTGAGTTTTGATCTTCGAAAGCTTCAGTTGTAGTTTCTTCAGTCGCTTCTTTCTCTTGCAATCTTCAGTCAAGATATTAAAGTTAAGGGTTTTGGTATCATCAAAACTAGGATGGATATTTCTTCCAATTTCCAACACTATTGCTTGTTGTGAATTCAAATTTAAAATTTGAATTCACAACTAGTTGTTTCGGTTGTGAATTCAAACTTTAAAATTCAAATTCACGACTACTTGAATTCTCAACCAAAATAAATCATGGTTGTGAATTCAAGTTTGAAAGCTCGAATTCACAACTAGTTGTTTTTGTTGTGAATTCAAACTTTAAAATATAAATTCACAACTACTTGAATTCACAATCAAAATAAATCCTGGTTCGAGTTTTAAAGCTCGAACTCACAACTAGTTGTTTTGGTTGTGAATTTTTGAATTCACAACCAGTTTGATGAATTCACAGCTGAATTGCTAGTGTTAGTTGTGAATTCGAGTTTTAAATCTTGAATTCACAACCAACTCTATTGCTAGTTGTGAATTCACAACTAATGTTTTTAGTTGTGAATTCAAACTTTAAAACTCAAATTCACAACTACTTGAATTCACAACCAAAATAAATTCTGGTTCTGCATTCGACTGGTTGTGAATTCACAACAAAAAAATTTTGGTTGTGAAATGCAGGAATTTATTAAAGGGTAGTGTTTGAAGGGGTAAAATGGTAAGTGTGGGTATTTTTTAAAGTTTTTTATGTTGGTGGGTAATTTTTAATTTTACTAAAAGAGATAGGCTATTTTCAAAATCCACTCTTGGCTATTTTCAAAATCCACTCTTAATTAGAGTTATTTTAACATAATGAACAGATGAATTTTATTTTTGGGAGGAAATCTAAAATACCCACTTTTTGCAAACTACATTTCCCATGTACCCACTTTTTCAAAATGATTTGCCCCATACCCATTGTATTATTTTAATATTTCTTATGCTGAAAAAAGTTGTGCATAATGATTGGGCGTGTGATTTGCAGTGTGGATTTCCGTATACTGAGTGGATTCCGTTATTGTTTGCGCATAGTCAAAACTCTGCGCAATTAATATGCGCAGAGTTAATATTTGTGCGCATAGTTGACTTATACATAATTTTCGCATTGTTTTTATTACTATGCGGTGTAATATTTTGATTTCCGCAGTGTTTGCAAATTTGAATGCGCATTGTTTTAATAATTGGAGTTTAAAATTGAGATGCGCATAGTTAAATAATTGTTTATATTTTAATATTTTATAAATAATTTGAATGCGCATTATTTTATATTATTAAATTGAGGTTTATTATAAAAGAAAAAGACAAAAAATCCCTTGAGAGCACAAAACGCAGACTAAGGGCACGAAACTCGAAAAGAGATCGTTAAGCTAAGAAACCTGAAGACACTAGCAATCCCATAAATCAGGATAGTCGTCCATCTCATCTAACCAACGTCTATGTACTATATTATTCATTGCCCTCATGCTATCACTATTGCTACAATCAACTACAAAGTCCCTCGGCTTGTAGCCCATTTCCCCCGCATTCCTGAGGCGACCTTTTATGCTACCTTCCGGAACCGCTTGCATCGGCTCCCTTCCCATGCCCTTTCCCGTGCCCTTTGGGCGGCCACGTCCCCGCTTGGTTGTCTTGTCCGAGAGCATTTGCATCCCCTGACTAACCTGCTCTTCTAACCGACTAATGCGACTAGCAATATTGTCCGGGCCAAGAGCGGACAAATCCTTGTTACCTTCATGCGAAACACCCCCTCTTTTGTCCAAAGTTGGGTCACGTTCGAGAGCAACAGCTGTGTCGTCAATAATTGGGCTGTTCAAACCCGCGCCATCCGAAGCCTCCATCTCCAAAGTTTCCTCCACATCCGAGTCCTCCTCGTTAATGACCAAGTCACTATCTTTAATAATCACATATTTATCCCCCTGAACCGGAACTAAGATTTTTTCCAACAAATCCGGCCCAGATAAATGAACCCTGAAAGACGTTCCAGAAATAGGATCAACGCCCATATCCAAAACAGTCTCCGCATTATTATCCAAGTCAGGAGCCTGAAATGCATTCCGCGTCTCAACAACCTCTTTCTCAAGAACCGGAACAACAATCTATTTTTTTACCGCCTGTTCGGTAACCTTTGACCAAGCCGCAGCAGGTTTAGCATGAGTCTTCCCAAAAGTAGAAGCCATGTGAGCTTTAGGCTTAACCTTCTTGCTCTTGTTTTCATTATCAGTAGCAGACTCGATCAGAGCTTCTTTACTGTCCTGGCTGTCCTTCCGCTTAAGCTTTGTACACTTTTCCACCTGATGTCCAGTGATGCGGCAATTCGAGCAAAAGAAAGGCAATTGTTCATAGCTAAACTCGACATAGAAAGGATGTTCACAATCTATAAGCATCGATTCCTACAATGGCTGAGCGAGATCCACTTCAATTAGCACACGAATGAAATGGCCAACCTCTCCATGAGCTGATACACCATCAATTTTGATTGGAAAACCAATAATTCTAGCAATTGCTGTTATTACCTCAGGATCCCAAAACTCATTCGGAAGGTAATAAATCCGAACCCAAACTTGACATATCGAAGAGACTTCCTTGTAGGGATTGAAACATGGAACCCAATCGCGGAGGCGGATGGAACCCGCAGCCAGATCCCAAACAATTTTAGCTTTCACAAGTTTTTTATCTTCAAGAGTAGAGAATTTCATGGTGAAGAAACCCTTACCCAGAATGAGAAGCTTCCACTCTGACTGGATACCCCACAAATTGTTGAGTTCAAGCTTCAACTGATGTGTCGCCTGTGGCTTGCTTCCTTTCCGTAGTAATACCCTTCCAATAACAGAGAATTCGAATTCAGCAATACGTTTTTGATACATCTATTTCGGAATGGTGAGAGAGAACCCATCAGCGAGTTTCTCAGCCTTAAGAGCTGAGAATTTATGCGCTGGTAAATCTGGAGGTCGATCAACCCGTTGTGCATGATCGAGGCGTAGGAAACCCTACCCTCTGGTGGCGGCTACTTTGTGAAGTTAGGCACCGAAGTTGTTCCTTCAGACGGAATTTTAGAGGTAGTTCCAGATCCTGATGGATTATCCGACAAACAAACCTCGACAAGTTTCAAATTCCCCTGCTCCAAATCCCTCGGCTGTTGATTAAAGTTGTTTGAGATTTGTGGCAGGCGAAGGCTATCAGGTTTCTCAGGAAAGCCACGGGCTCCTGAAGCAGTCGGCGACAGAGAGGCAGCAGTCCTCTTTAGGTTAGCGGCGCCGGAGAGCGGCGTCGGCGAAAGATTATTGACCATGGCGGCTAGGGTTTTCGAGAACTAGAGAGAATTAGGGTCTGCATTTTTTCAGGTTCGACTGAATGCGCATTGTTTTATAAATATTTTAAAATTAAGATGCGCATTGTTTATATTGGTATGCGCATATAGTGTAATAAAAATTGAAAAATTCTTAAAAATTGAGATGCGCATATATTGTTAATAATTGAGATGTGCATATATTGTTAATAATTGAGATGCGCATATATTCTTAAAAATTGAGATGCGCATATATTGAGACGTGCATTGTAATTAAAATTGAGATGCGCATTGTTAACAAATAATTGAGATGCGCATAGTTAAATAATTGGTATGCGCATAGTCAAAATTAGAGTTTAAAAATAAGCTATCTTCCTAATGTACAAAAAATAGATTCACGCAAAGTACCCCAACTATGCGGATGAAATGGATAGAGAGATTGGGGGCAATTCAAATTCAAGACATAATAATGACAAATCTATCTACCCATAACTGTTCTCCATAAAATCGGTCAAATGAGAATGAATATTGTGTCAGCACACATATTAAAAGTAGAACATAGATATTGGAGTAGGAATCAGTGTACGGGGAAATTAATAAAATATTAACATGATCATGGAGTAAATTGTTTGAATAAAATGGGTATAGTCTAAATATCCTTTTACAAACTTGGGCACTTTTATATATTAGCACTTTCAGAATTTAAGTGAACTTTTAAAGGTTCAAACTTTAACTCTGTTTGCTGCTTTATTTCACATTTAAATTGAGAAACCCAAATTCATGTTGTGTAAAGATTTCCAGCCATTCAATTGAATCACACACTATACGAAATTCCAGCAACCAATTTCCCCACAGAGGAAATCCAGATTTTTGTATTCTAAGGTTTTGAAACAAATGACATTACAAAATCATGTGCATACCATCTATTCATATATATTTACATATGAAGCATGTCTGTTTTAAAAAGAAAATGAAGAAAGGAGGAGACTTGAGCTTTGTTTATGTTTGTCAAGTCTAGATTTTTGGTGTGTCGAGTCGGGTAGACGAGTGTGGTGGCTGTGTGAACTGAGTCGGGACGGCAGCGGTGCTGCTGTCGCCCGGCCACGGTGAGAGAGAGGGGTGGACCGGCTGGGTTTCCATAGAGGGAGGCCACGGCGCGGAGAGAGCAGAGTAGAGAGAGTCGGAGGCGGCGGCGGGCGGAGTTTTGAGGGAGAGGGGCGGACCGACGGTGGCTAACTTCCTATTGCTATGGCCGTCGGATATGTGGATGGCGCGACGGGAAACGAACGAGAGGATGGCGAGGACGGCGGTCGTGATGATCGTGGCGCTCTTCACCGGAGAAGAGGGCGGCGCCGTACCAAACTCTGGTGTGTGCGTCAGAGTGTGTGAGTTTGTTTACTGGTGTGTGCGTGTGTTTGATAAAGGGTAAGGGGAAGAAGGATCAAGAGGAATAGGGTTGAGGTGTTGGGCCATTAAGTTTAATTCTTTGGGCTGAGTGATTTTATTTAAATATGGGCTGCATTTTTAACTATGTCTGGGCTGCCCTTTTATTTAAATCTGGGCCTATGTCTTTTACCCAGTTGGGCTGCATTGTTTTTAAAGAAAATGAGTTACTCTTTTAAATTTTAAAGATTTGGGCTCTCAATTATTTTATTAAGTGGGCTTTGCAGATTGCATTAAAATAATTTGCACTTAAATTATTTAATTAAACTACTATTAGTTTCATTAATTATATCATAGAATAATTTGCTAATAATATAATTATTATTATGTGCATATTTTAAAAGAACACTTACTATATGCTAAGCATGACATGAAATTTGCATTTGCATAATGCAATAAAATTATTTATGATTTAATTGGTCTTATTTGTAAATTCAATTATTTAAGAAAAATCGAGTAAGGATATTGTTGATGTCCTTGACTCAAGGGTTAGTTTTCAATTATTTATTTATTAAATTTTGAAAACCTAGCTAAGTGAATCATAGATTATTAAGCACTTTCATGATGACTTAAGAGTAGATTCAAGAGACCTATTAAGATTATAAATTTCTTGTAGGCCTTGTGGATCGTGAGGACTAGCACTGCTATTCCGATTCAGAGTTAAGGTTAAACGACAGGCTTTGCCTAGTCAGGTGGGCTTATTTTCCAAATGTATAAAGTATGATTGAGTTATTAAGCTCCAAATGTTTCAATGAAATGCAAATTGTTTATTCAATAAACTGCAAACTGTTTATCCAATAAAATGTTTATGTGCACTCTGCTCTGTTTAAGGTTCGCAAAGTTAATCAATCGAGGTTCTCTTATGACCTAACACGGTGTTTGAGGATTGTGTACACTCGTTAGCTGACCTGGTGGGTTGATCTCCATCGGGCACTAACTAAGAGACGTTATAAGGGTGCTTGCTGGATGTGTTCCGAAGCATGTAATGTAAGGCCTGTCTAGGTAGCGTCCCGAGGTCAGTTCAACTTGTCTGAGTTACGTCCTCAGGGCAAGTGCAATGGGATAAATGGATCCGTCGATGGCTAAAAGGTTCGGGATCACAACGAGTAACGGAAAGGGAGTGTGACATGTGCGAACAAATGAAAGAAATTATTTTAACATGCTTAGAAGTTCTTTCAATTTAAAACCTTCTAAGTTATATCAAGTATGATTGGATAAACTGCTCTTACGAAAATATGAAATGTTTCAAAAAATGCATGCCCACTGAGTACGTTAGTACTTAGCCAAAAATATTTTCAAATATTTTCACGTTGGTTGGTTGGCCGGTGCTGACGGAACGGAGCTGAGGCTAGGGTTCAATTTCCTATTTAGACTTCCGCTATATCAATAACTCTTATACGTCTTTTATTTTCTCAACTTAAGACTTCTATACTATACTTTGAATGACTTCATGTTGAGCTTCAATTCACAACTCTTAGTTTTATGCTAATGAATGTCTACGGCTGAGCAAAACCAAACCGGAACCGCCAAACCGAACCAAACCGGGCGGTTCGGGTTCGATTTGAGAAAAACAGTTTGGTTTATAAACCGAACCCGCCCGATTTAAATATATTTAATAAATATTTATTTTTAAATAATTAATTAATAAATATTTAAAAATTAAATTTATAATTTTACACTTTACATTAAATTCAAAAGTACATAAGATTTTTATTCTGTGCTTGTTCTTTAATTTTTACAAACTCTTGATTGTAGAAGTAAATGGATTTATCTAGATGTGGTAATTTTTGCTTATTCATAGTACTTTAATTTTTGCTTATAGCTTTAAAAAAAAAAAAAAAAACGGTTTTGGCCAAACCGAACCGAAAATTTACGGTTCGGTTTGGTTCGGTTTTGACCAGTCAAACGGTTTGGTTTGGTTTGAAATTTTTTAGGCGGTTTGGGTTTCGGGTTGGGTATTTCGGTTCGGTTTCAACCCAACCCGCCCGAATGCTCACCCCTATGAATGTCGGTTATCAGAAGCATGAAACAAAACTTGTGATCCAAAAGGACTTAGCCCGACTTATTACCTTTTATTCAGGTTGTTCAGCAAGGATTTTACTCAAAATGGAAAATGAGCCTACTAGAGTGGGACGAAGGGAGTATATCATAGATAAAAAGCAAAAGGACCCATAATACAACATAAAAATTTAGATAATATTTGCTAATTAAACATACTAATTAATATAACTTCAATCTAGGATGATGGGGTTGTCTTCGTGGCGGCCGACGACATTTCTTCTGATAGGACCCTGGTTTTTCTTTCACCTTCACACCAGAAGTACCTTCGCCGAAATCTCGGTATTTTCTTTCTTCGAATGCCCTTTCCCAGAATCTGCCCAACACTCACAATATGGGACGTGTCTCACTGGCTTCACATTTTGTATACCGCAAAAATTTAAAAGCAGCCGATCCTCGTTAACATCCTCCATCACAAACACAAGTCCGTCCTTGACCTTCAATTTGAACTTCTTATAGTCCACCAAAGGCTTTATCGAAAAATATTTCTCCGAACTGGATGCCTTGTATGTAGTCTCGATCTCAGTCCGACCAATCACCAGTTTAGCAGTGAGAGTCTTCTTCTTGACCAATTTTCGAAGTTCGACGGGCAAACACTGAAACCACCACAATAAAACTCTGAAAAAATTAGCACCTTCAATTCGACTATGAAAACATAGGCATATATGTCATAATAACATACAACGTAGCAGGGCTGTTCAAGATGATGCTTCTTTAACCATACATCAAACAAGGACTTTCTTGTGAACAGTCTTCGTGCTCCCTCGACTGCACGCGTATGAAAAGCTGGAGGCACACCTTTCTTGTTACCGACCATTTCTTGTTTGAGGCGAGAGTTCCTACAATTAAATTGAACAAAGGCTTAGATTTCGAATCAACAAACAAAATTATTAATTCTACCACATGTTGTGTAAACCCAATCGCTGTCATACTTGTTGCTTACAACCCTAGAGTTTCCCCAGAATAACCAAAGGGCAAATGAAGAAAATAAATCGATAAGTTAGCAGTTACAATCATTTGATATGTTGAATAAAGTCGCATAAATAAAAAAAATCAAATCGTAAAGATATATGATGTGTTCTGCAGTCAATATACTTAATTATCAGTTTTTTAATTTTGTCTTTTTATAATATATATATATATATATATATATATATATATATATATATATATATATATATATATGTTTTATTTTCAATGTCATGATAGGTATCACTAATCATTTCTTGAAAATCAAAATATAAATCGAAGTTTTATTCTTAGAGTTATATTGTCATGACATGAAATACTAATCAATTCATGAAAATCAAAATATAACTCTAAGTATTATTCTTAGTGAATCATGACATTATAACTCTAAGAATAATACTTGGAGTTATATTTTGATTTTCATGAATTGATTAGTGAATCATGTCATGACATTATAACTCTAAGAATAATACTTGGAGTTATATTTTGATTTTCATGAATTGATTAGTATTTCATGTCATGACAATATAACTCTAAGAATAAAACTTAGATTTATATTTTGATTTTCAAGAAATGATTAGTGATACATATCATGACATTAAGAATAAAACATATATATATATATATATATATATATATAGGGGTGGGCTAGAATAAAAACACTCTTAAGTGTATAAAATATAAACGTTTTTTAATGTACGAATTTTATCCAACCGGGTTACGAATTCATCCAACATGGTTACGAATTGCGAAAAATAAATTTTTGTTACCCTTGGGATTCGAACTGAGGACCACGAATTCATCCAACAGAGTTACGAATCAACCGTAGATCTTGATGATCTAAGGGTTGAAAATCATTTATATTTTATACACTTAAGAGTGTTTTTATTCTAGCCCTCCCCTATATATATATATATATATATATATATATATATATATATATATATATATATATTATAAAAAGACAAAATTAAAAAACTGATAATTAAGTATATTGACTGCAGAACACATCATATATCTTTACGATTTGATTTTTTTTATTTATGCGACTTTATTCAACATATCAAATGATTGTAACTGCTAACTTATCGATTTATTTTCTTCATTTGCCCTTTGGTTATTCCGTGGAAACTCTAGGGTTGTAAGCAATAAGTATGACGTCGATTGTGTTTACACATAATTGTGGTAGAATTAATAATTTTGTTTGTTGATTCGAAATTTAAGCTCTTGTTCAATTTAATTGCAGGAACTCTCACCTCAAACAACAAATGGTCGGTAACAAGAGAGGCGTGCCTCCGGCTTCTCATATGCGTGCAGTCGAGAAAGCACGAAGACTGTTCGCAGGAAAGCCCTCGTTTGATGTATGGTTAAAGAAGCATCATCTTAAACAGCCATGTTACTTTGTATGTTATTATGACATATGTGCCTATATTTTCATATTCGAATTGAAGGTGCTAATTTTTTCAGAGTTTTATTGTGGTAGTTTCAGTGTTTGCCCGTCGAAATCCAAAAATTGGTCAAGAAGAAGACTTTCACTGCTAAACTGGTGATTGGTCGGACTGATATCGAGACTACATACAAGGCATCCAGTTCGAAGAAATATTTTTCGATAAAGCCTTTGGTGGACTATAAGAAGTTCAAATTGAAGGTCGAGGACGAACTTGTGTTTGTGATGGAGGATGTTGACGAGGATCGGCTGCTTTTAAAAGTTTGCGGTATACAAAATGTGAAGCCAGTGAGACACGGCCCATATTGTGAGTGTTGGGCACATACTGGCAAAGGGCATTCGAAAGAGAGGAAATATCGAGATTCCGGCGAATGTACTTCTGGCGTGAAGGTGAAAGAAGAACCAGGGTCCTACCAGAAGAAATGTCGCCGCGATATCAGTGTCGTCGGCCGCCACGAAAACAACCCCATCATCCTAGATTGAAGTCATGTTAATTAGTATACTTAATTAGCAAATATTATCTAAATTTTAATGTTGTATTATGGGTCCTTTTGCATTTTATCTATGATATAATTATGAACAAATTTGACCTATAACGCTCAATTTATGAGTGCTCAATCTATTTAATTTGCTAGTTATTTGTGTTCAATAAAGTAATTTGGTTCTTTTAAAAAAATAAGAAAAAAAGTATTTTCGTATAATTTCTGCATAAATGATAATTCATTGTTCATTTGAACTGTACCAACAATTGACTTGTTGACTGGACCAAAAAAGGTGAAAATATTGAACTTTACCTACAATTGATTTGCCGCCTTAATTTCCAGAATGGCGCCAAAAGTGTGAATTGTATTTCAGAATTGCACCAATTTTTGGGTGAAAATATGGAACTCATTTATTTTATTACGCGTCTAGGCAGTATTACTGATCAAATATGTGAGTATTCACCAACTATTGGATTTGTATACTGTAAGCAAGAACGTTTTATGCTTGTATACAATGATCATGTGTTTACTATTTTATCTCCAATCTGACTGTGTTCATGATTGCATATGTATGTCTTTTATATCTATATAAGTTGATTATATGGTGATTAACGGATCACAGAAGGTCATATAATTGGAATAAACTTAAGAGATATAAATAGATCACAACCGAGATTACTCTAGGATGAGTCGTTGGTTTAGGCTGCAGTATAGATGGAAATAGTTTGTCTTGACTATTTGACTATACTGGTACGTCGTAACGTATTGATAGGATCACAGTGAGATGTATTCTTCTATCTGATATAAGTGAAGAATCAAGATCTCGGTGACTTAATAAAATCTTAATAGTAATAAGATTTCAGATATATATGTTGATTCGTGTATCACTTTCATTTACTATGGGTGAGAGTTATATATTAACTTGAGTACACTGTATCTTGGGTGATAGCGGTCAATATATGATATTTGGTTATCTGTATTAGTACCCGTATCCAGTATAGGATAATGACATCCCCTTAAGGAGCTCAATAAGGTTTATTGCGTTAAACCCTGCATGTTAATTAAGTTCAGGCGCAATAATAAGGTTTGAGGTGTATTGGTTAAGGATTACAAAGAGATTAATTAATATAAGCTGTGAGAGGTTTAATTAATTAATGGATGTCGGATATTTTAAATACGGAGATTTAATAAGTCTAAATACAAGCCCAGACTCATCACCGACAATAAATGGGTAAGTCAGTATTGATTCTCTAGTGGAATGAATTAATACTTATGAATTAATTATGATCTGGGCTGATCATAAGAATTAATTCATTAAAGGCCCATCTTTATTCCCTGTTTCTGATCCCTGGACTGGCCCAAAGTCTCCTGAGCCCAGGAAGGAGTAAAAGACGCCTATTACAGTTATTGAGCCCCTAAGACTATGTTTTGTCTTTAAATACAGCTCTCTGCTCTCAGAATAAAACACACAAAAACAGGGTTTTATAGAGAGCAGTAGGGGCGTTGTTTCTATGGTGGTCGTATTCTCCAAGGGAATTTTCATAGTTCGTTGTCTATCCAACGTTAGGAATTGAGCGGAATACAGTTCAGAAGGTCAGAACTGGAGTCATTCGATTCAGCCATCGACAGCCTTTGCATCCCATTCACAAGTAAGTGATTCTAACTCCAATGTGCAACACTTAAATTCATAGGAGCATGTTATGAATTAATCGTTGTATGGTGAATTAAGATATCCGAGAAACGATCCACGTAGGGCTAAATCCTTCAATTGGTATCAGAGCCTGGATTATTTTTCTTGGCTCTGTCATTTAATTCGCGTACGATTAATAATACGAGTTGTCTTTTCTGCTGCTGTTCTTCGTGGTCTGTTGATTCGTGGGATACGTCGTTTTGGCGTTGTAATCGTTTTTTCACCACGAGAAAATCCATGGTTAGATTAGAATTTCAATTGTACTTTGTTTTTCGGCTGTAATCTGTAATTATGGTAAAACGAGATGAAGACGACGACGATCAGACTGAGAATGGAGAACAGGTTTTGGAGTAGTGCACGGGCAGGGCTGCGCTGTTGCGTGTGTCTTCGGGCTGCGATGCGTAGTCGAGCGTTGCCGGGCAGGGCTGCGCTGTTGCGTGTGCCTACGGGCTGTGCTGCGTAGTCGAGCGCTATCGGGCAGGGCTGCGCTGTTGCGTGTGTCTATGGGCTACGCTGCGTAGTCGAGCGCTGCCAGGCAGGGCTGCGCTCTCGGGCAGGGCTGCGCTCCCAAGTAGGGTTGTGCTCCCAGGCAGGGCTTCGCTCCCGGGCAGGGCTGCGTAGTTGCGTGTGCCTACGGGCAGCGCTGTGCAGTCGAGCGCTTTAGGGCAGAGCTGCACTGACGCGCGAGCCTCCGGGCTGTGCTGCTGCTGCGCGTCTCTAGGCTGCTGCTGCTGTGTCTGCCGAGCCGCGAGCCGCTGCCGCATGTTACTGCTGCCTAGTGTTTGTGGTGGCGCCGCCTAGGGGTTCCGAACCCTAGGTGGTACACGAGTCTAGAGACAAACCCTAGGGGTTCCCAAACCTTAGTTTCAAAGACGGGCCTGATGGAGCTGTTTCGGGCCGAGTTTTCATTTTTGAGTTTTTCATTCCTATTTTAAATGTAATAGATTAGAATTGGGATTCCACGAATGGGTGACGAAGAACTTTATTTCTTTTATTCTGTTCTTTGCATGTCGTGGGGTTAATCCGTTATGCTCTTTGCTTGTTGTTTCTGTCTTTGCTTGTTAATATGTGTTTATTAACTGCGCTTAGACAAGCATGCTAGGTTTATCGTTTTCTTAAGCATGTTTTAGAATTCTGAGAGCATGTTTTACGTGTTGCGTTCTAGAAGAGCATGTTTAGGATTATATGTTGAGCATAATCAAACCTTTTGAAAGAAAAAGACTAAGTTGTTTTAATAATTTTTGTGGTGTTTAAAAATTATTTTAGACCTCCACAAGCGGTCTCAAGACAAAGTGATTGAGAATTTGAGTAAACGTCCACACGATCGTGGCTTACTTCATGTTTGATTTCACGAGTTTGTCGAGTTGAGATTTCTATTAAAAATATTTAAATCCATTTAAGTAGTGGGAGTTGTGCGGTAAACGTCCACACGATCGTGGCTTACTCGTATGATTTTCATAAGTACTTTAGAGGATGGATTTAAATAAGATAACCAAGTGATTAAATTGAAAGCGGTATGGTCCTAGTGAGTATGCTAATTTCGAGAATTTAATTGTCAAGGTTAAATTGTGGTCGCTGCTTAGATATTATTTCAAGTACAATGTACAACTCCCCATCGGAGTCCCTTCTTGAATATGATATGGTCTAGTTAAGGTCCAACTATTAATTTCTTTTGTCAAAAGGTTAAGTTGACATGGATGGAAATTAAATGACTAGGTGAATAGTTTGGTTGAGGGGTTCATGTGTAAACGTCCACACGATCGTGGCTTACTCGTGATATTTCTTGGGCGGTTGGAGGTTTCATTAATATTGTTTTTATCAAAAGGTTACAATATTATTGTTACGAATTATGTGCTTCATGTTCTTACATGTTTAATTTATTTACCTTCAGATATGTCTATGTCTCCTATCATCTCTATTCTTGCAAACAATCCTCTCACCGATCCGAATTATGTTGAGTGGAAATGCCATCTTATGTATATTCTTGACGCTGAGGAGCACAGTTTTGTGCTCACTACTCCACGTCTCGCGGCCCTTACTGATGAGTCGACTGATGTGGAGCGAGAGGCGCATAAGAGGTGGCACAAGTCAAATAATATGGCCAAGTGCTATATTATGACAACTATGTCACAAACCTTGCAACTCCAACATCAGGTCATGAATGACGCGGCTGACATCTTGTTAAACCTCACTGAGGTATTTGGGGAGTCCGAGAGATCTGCTCGCTTTAACATAATGAGAGAAATCTTAGCATGTAAGATGAGTGAGGGCAGTTCTGTACACGAGCATGTCATGCATATGACAAATCTTTTTGATAGGCTCGAGTTACTCGGTGGAGGTATCGAAGGGAAAGTTAAAGTCGATATCATCCTGAATACTCTCCCCAAGTCTTTTGAGAACATCCGTCTGAATGCCATTATGAGCAAGGTTAACTATTCTCTTAATGAGTTGTTGAATGCTCTAGTTATGGCAGAGGGAGTCATGGGCAAAGGGAAAGAGGCACTTGTCACTGCCAAGGGATCTGTTTTTTCGTCGAAAGGCGGGAAAGAGGCACTTGTCACTGCCAGAGGGAGTCCGAAAGGCAAGGGAGGCAAGCAAGCTAGTGGGAGTAGAGGAGTGGGCGGACCTACCAGCGGCGTGAAGAAGCCAACGGAAAAGGGAAAGTGCTTCAAGTGCGGCAGGACTGGGCACTAGAATAAAGATTGTCCAATGCTAAAGGCAAAGGGCCAAGGTACGTCACAAGTTCTAGTAACTGAGACATGTTTAGCTTCGTTTTCTACTCATTCTTGGGTAGTGGATACGTGGGCAACTGACCATGTTTGTTACACCTTGCAGGGCTTCAAGCCGACAAGGGAACTAGCAAGTGATGAGATCACCATCTCCATAGGCAATGCGGCAAAGGTCGCAGCTGTTGCAGTTGAAGATTTATCTTTATGTTTTGGTGATGACATTTTAGTTTTGAGTAATATTTTGTATGTGCCGGAGTTTCGGCGGAACATCATTTCTGTTTCAAAATTGTTTTTAGATGGATACTCTGTTACTTTTGATAGAGGTGTTTCTATCATGGAAAATAACGTGATTATCTGTTCTGGAATTTTGAACAACTATCTCTATACTATTACATGTCCAAGTTATAGTTTTGTCCATGTTGCATCTACATCACAAATTTGTCCAAATCCAAATAAGAGGAAATGTTTTTCTCATGAACAATATACACACGCTTGCCACCTAAGGTTAGGCCATATCAATCTAAACAGGATCTAAAGGCTCGTGTCGAATGGAATTTTGAAAGATTTTCAAGCTGTTCCATTTAGAACATGTGAATCCTGTATAGAAGGAAAGATGACGGCAAGGCCTTTTAAGGCAAAGGAGAATAAGGTCTCGCATGTGTTAGAATTGATTCACTCTGACTTGTGTGGATCGATGTCCACAAAAGCTCGTGGAGGATATGAGTACTTCGTCACTTTCTTTGACGATTACTCAAGATATGGGTATATTTACTTACTTCACCACAAGTCTGAATGCTTTGAGAAATTCAAAGAATTCAAGGAGGAAGTGGAGAAGAGATTGGGTAAATCTATCAAGTCATTGCGGTCTGATCGTGGTGGCGAATACCTCGGAAATGAGTTCAAGCAATACTTGTCAGACTCTGGGATTACTTCTAAATTGACTGCACTGGGTACTCCCCAACAGAATGGTGTAGCGGAGAGAAAAAACAGAACTCTTTTGGAAATGGTACGATCAATGATGCGTTATGCATCGTTGCCTATTTCGTTTTGGGGATATGCCTTGGAAACAGCGGCTTACCTGCTGAATCTAGTGCCGTCCAAATCTGTGCCTAAGACTCCTACCGAATTATGGTCAGGGCGAAAGCCTAGCTTGCATCATATAAAAGTATGGGGTTGTCCTGCATACATCCTTGACAAGGAGGCAAAGAAGTTGGAGCCTAGATGTGAAGTAATGTTGTTTGTAGGATATTCAAGGGAAACGAAAGGTGATTATTTCTATAATCCTAAGGATCAGAAAGTGGTTGTTAGCACTAACGCACGATTCTTGGAACAGGATTATATAGATAAACACAAGTCTAAGTTCGAGATTATCCTTCAAGAAATCTAAGGCAATGGACAGGCGATTCCATCACCCCAACCAAGTGTGCAAGTGAATGCACCACAGGACACTGCACAAACCATTGTCACAGCTGTACCACCACCGCTTCGTCGTAGTGGGAGGATTATCGTCCAACCCAATCGATTTATGTTCTTGAGAGAATCTTCGGATCTTGTCCCTGTTAATGAACAAAATGATATCGACCCTGACAACTTTAGACAAGCGATGGAAGATTTAGATGCAGATTCTTGGTGCGACGCCATGGTTTCTAAAATAGAATCCATGACTGCTATGGAGGTATACGAGAAAACTGAATTACCAGATGGCTATTTGGCCATAGGTAGTAGGTGGGTATACAAGAGAAAGAGAGATTCGGATGGTGAAGTCGCAGCTTTTAAAGCTAGACTGGTGGCGAAAGGTTATACCCAGGAACAAGGTATAGATTATGATGAGACATTTTTGTCGGTTGCCATGCTTGAGTCCATCTGAATACTCCTTGACATAGCAGCCCACATGAACCTTGAGGTTTGGCAAATGGATGTCAAGACCGCTTTCTTAAACAGTTTCCTTGAAGAAGGAAGGGACATCTATATGCAGCAACCCGAAGGGTTTGTGAAGAAGGGCGAAGAGCATCTTGTGTGGAAGCTGAAGAAGTCCATTTATAGACTTAAGCAAGCTTCGAGGTCATGGAACAAACGTTTTGACGAGGTCATTAAATCCTATGGATTTATTCATTGTGAGAACGAAAGTTGCGTGTACCGCTTAGATGCCAATGGTAATGTGGTTTTCCTTGCACTTTATGTAGATGATATCCTCCTCATTGGCAACAATGTGGCGCTATTATCGGACATAAAGAAGTGGTTATCCGAAAATTTTCAAATGAAGGACTTAGGAGATGCAGCGTACATCCTGGGGATCAAGGTTGTTCATGATCGCCAGAAAAGGATGTTGAGCTTATCTCAAGCGTCCTACATTGATACTGTGATTGCTCGTTTTAGCATGCAAACTGCCAAGAAAGGATTGTTACCTTTCAAACATGGCATTCCTCTGTCTAAGGACATGTGTCCTAAGATGCCTAGTGAGGTTGAGGAAATGAGGAAGGTACCATATGCTTCCGCTATAGGTAGCCTCGTGTATGCAATGCTTTGCATGAGAACTGATATTTGCTATGTCGTTGGCATGGTTGCTAGATATCAGTCAAACCCTGGACCAGGACACTGGACTGCAGTAAAGTATATTCTCAAGTACCTGAAAAGGACTCGAGACTATAGGCTAGTTTACCAGTCAGACAGTCTAACTCATTTGGGTTATACCGATTCGGATTTCCAGGCTGACCGGGATGAGAAGAAATCTACCTCTGGTTATGTGTTTACTTTGAGAGGTGGAGCCGTATCATGACGAAGTGCAAAGCAGAAGTGCATTCCAGACTCAACCATGGAAGCCGAGTATGTAGCTGTTTCCGAAGCTGCTAAAGAGGCTGTATGGTTTCGAAACTACCTCTTGAATCTAGGAGTGGTACCTAATTTGCCTAAGAGTATCATAATTTATTGTGATAGCTCAGGTGCAGTGGCAAATTCTAAGGAACCCAGGACCCACAAGGCGACTAAACACATAGAGAGAAATGATGCGTCTTCGACTTTTGGGCCATTTGGCCCTATTTTCACTTTTGTTTATGTCAGTTCAGTTTCGTCCGGGGGAAAACCTTGTTGTCAAGGAAGGAGGATCCAGTGGAGCGAAAACTGAAGAAATGTGGTCAGAATGGGCATTACCAAGCCCAGATTGCAATGTTATGTTTACCAGCATGGAGCCTAGGCGCAGTACCTCTCAAGTCTGACTTGGGGTATGGGAACCCGAAGCAACCCACCTGGTATGAGTCAAACCGGATGAAGCAATCCATCTGACCACTACAAGGAGAAACAGACAGCCGAAGCCGAGAAAGGAAAGTGAATCCCGAAGATTTGATGGAAGAATGCGGAAGAACGGAGAAGGAGCTGGAAGAATCTGGAAAAGATGAAGGTTGACTACAGCATGCAGCTGGAAGATATCTCCAATCGGATCAATCAAGGATTGAGCTAAAGAAGGAAAGAAGATCTCGATGAAGATATGAAGCTGGCGCAGCCAAGGTTAGCCCTCTACCGTTTGGCAGTATAAAGGGAGGAAGATGTGCTGCGTGGAGAAGCTCTTGCCTCACTGAACTTTTGTTTTTTAGTTTATTACTCTAAATCCTGCCGAGTTGTGGCATTCAAAATAATTTATATTTCCAGAACTTTATCATTTCCATTTTCAATTCGAGTAAGAACAAGATTAAGGCTCGGGGCCTTAGGTACTATTTCTTTTATTTCAAGCATTTCTCTTTTGTTACATGTTGTGTTTAATTAATTTTGCATTTATGTTTACTGCTATTGTGTGAGTAATTTCCTTGGTGAGGTTTAAGGGGTGGAAATAATTGTTGTCAATATGTAAACATTCGTGAGGCATTTGTTCTTTCGGTTGAGTCTCGTGGTTCCGGAAGGATCTGTTCGAAACCATGGACAGTAGGGGCCTAACGGGTGATCTCCGTTTAGTAAAACGTTGTCCGTGTTAAGCAAAGGCCAGGGTATGCCATGGCGTGACAACCGGTATACCCACGACCGAGTAGCTGAGCAGCGTCAACAAAATGCGTTGTAGATCCGGAAGGTGGGGAAATGATTGATGGGATACACTGTCCTTCCCTAGTCTTGGGCTTCTCTAGAGACTATCCATCAACTGTGACGAGGCATAAAGCCATGGTTATCAAACGAGGAAGGTAACTTCTGTGCCGTAGCATGTCTATAACTGGTCGGCTAACAAGCCAGAAATGGTTGTGTCCAGGAGACATGTGTCACTCAAAGTGCAGAGTTGGGGATCTCGGGAGAGAAGGTTGGTGAGGGTCATACTTGGTGAGTAACGGGTATGACTACCCTCTAAGGAGGAGTGAAGCACTGCCTTGTGACCGGGGATTGTGTGACCTTCGGACCAAGTGACTGCAATGGACTCAACCATCCTAAGTGTGAAGTATAGCCTCTTGAAATGCCCCAATGTCTTTGGGCCACGCCTTGAGTTTATATGGATCATGGACGGATCATCAGTATGCCTATGACCGAAACAAATATTGACAACAGTTATGACCTAACCAAACAACCTCACCCCTTTGTTATTATTGATCTTTGTTTAATTTCTTGTGCAGAGTATACAGATTGAGACTAGTGACACCTCAGTTTGTCGTCAGAGAACAAAGTGGTTCCTCACTCCCTGTGGGATTCGACCCTATACTTGCCACTAAGACTTGTTTCTGGTTGCGAGACGTAGGAGCGTGTATCATCCGTCTAGGGTGAACACAAGTATTTTGATCGTACCCCACGACGGGTGCGTGTCAAGAAAGTACCACATTATACGAGAAATTGTACAAAGAGGAGATGTGTTGGTTGAGAAGATCAATACCTTGGAGAACTTAGCTTATTCTTTCACAATGGGCTTACCGCAGAAGACCTACGAGAAGCATGCTCGAGGGATCGGATTGCGGTTGATGCCACCCACTTAGGAAACTTTCAGTATAAGTGGGAGAAGTGATAGTTTTTGTAATAGCTAGTATTTAGACACATTGTATACTAAAAGTTTGCTTTAGTATAAGTGGGAGATTGTTGAATATGTATACTGTAAGCAAGAACGTTTTATGCTTGTATACAATTATTCATGTGTTCACTATTTTATCTCCTATCTGATTGTGTTCATGATTGCATATGTATGTCATTTATCTCTATATAAGTTGATTATATGGTGATTAACGGATCACAGAAGGTCATATAATTGGAATAAACTTAAGAGATATAAATAGATCACAGCCGAGATGTCTCTAGGTCGAGTCGTTGGTCTAGGCTGCAGTATAGATGGAAAAAGTTTGTCTTGACTATTTGTCTATACTGGTACGTCATAACGTATTGATAGGATCACAGTGAGATGTATTATTCTATCTGACATAAGTGAAGAATCAAGATCTCGGTGACTTAATAAAAGCTTAATACTAATAAGATTTCAGATATATATGTTTATTCGTGTATCACTTTCATTTACTATGGGTGAGAGTTATATATTAACTTGAGTACTCTGTATCTTGGGTGATAGCGATCAATATATGATATTTGGTTATTTGTATTAGTACCCGTATCCAGTATAGGATAATGACATCCTCTTAAGGAGCTCAATAAGGTTTATTGCATTAAACCCTGCAGGTTAATTAAGTTCAGGCGCAATAATAAGGTTTGAGTGGTACTGCTTAAGGATTACAAAGAGATTAATTAATATAAGCTGTGAGAGCTTTAATTAATTAATGGATGTCGGATATTTTAAATACGGAGATTTAATAAGTCTAAATACAAGTCCCGACTCATCACCGGTAATAAAATGGGTAAGTCAGTATTGATTCTCTAGTGGAATGAATTAATACTTATGAATTAATTATGATCTGGACTGATCATAAGAATTACTCCCTCCGTCCGCCAAAAGTATTCCACAATTACTATTTTTGGCGTCCGCAAAAAGTATTCCACTTTCCTTTTTAAGTCATGGTCCCACCATCCACCTTTATATTTTATCCTTACAAACACTCTTTAAACTTCGTGCCCAGCCAAAGTGGAAAACTTTTGGCAGACGGAGGGAGTAATTCATTAGAGGCCCATCTTTATTCCCTGTATCAGATCCCTGGACTGGCCCAAAGTCTCCTGAGCCCAGGAAGGAGTAAGGGACGCCTATTACAGTTATTGGGCCCCTAGGACTATGTTTTGTCTTTAAATACAGCTATCTGCTCTCAGAATAAGACACACAAAAACAAGGTTTTATAGAGAGCAGTAGTGGCGCCGTTTCTATGGTGGTCGAATTCTCCAATTCTCATAGTTCGTTGTCCATCCAACGTTGGGAATTTAGCGGGATACAGTTCAGAAGGTCAGAACTGGAGTCATTCGATTCAGCCATCGACAGCCTCTGCATACCATTCACAAGTAAGTGATTCTAACTCCAATGTGCAACACTTAAATTCATAGGAGCATGTTATGAATTAATCGTTGTATGGTGAATTAAGATATCCGAGAAACGATCCACGTAGGGCTAAATCCTTCAATTGGTATCAGAGCCTAGATTATTTTTCTTGGCTCTGTCAGTTAATTCGCGTACAATTAATAATATGAGTTGTCTTTTCTGTTGCTGTTCTTCGTGGTCTGTTGATTCGTGGGATACGTCATTTTGGCGTTGTAATCGTTTTTCCACCACGAGAAAATCTGTGGTTAGGTTAGAATTTCAATTATACTTTGTTTTTCGGCTGTAATCTGTAATTATGGTAAAATGAGATGAAGACGACGACGATCAGACTGAGAATGGAGAACAGGTTCTGGAGTAGTGCGCGGTCAAGGCTGCGCTGTTGCGTGTGCCTACAGGCTGCACTGCGTAGTCGAGCGCTGCCGGGCAGGGCTGCGCTGTTGCGTGTGCCTACGGGCTGCGCTGCGTAGTCGAGCGCTGCCAGGCAGGGATGCGCTCCCAGGCAGGGCTGCGCTCCCGGGCAGGGCTGCGTTGTTGCGCGTGCCTACGGGCAGCGCTGTGCAGTCGAGCGCTTCCGGGCATGGCTGTGCTGCTGCTGCGCGTCTTTGGGCTGCTGCTGCTGTGTCTGCCGAGCCGCGTGCCGCCGCCGCATGTTACTGCTGCCGAATGTTTGTGGCGGCACCGCCTAGGGGTTCCAAACCCTCGGTGGTGCACGAGTCTCGAGACAAACCCTAGGGGTTCCCAAACCCTAGTTTCAAAGACGGGCCCGATGGAGCTATTTCGGGCCGAGTTTTCATTTTTGAGTTTTTCTTTTATGTTTTAAATGTAATAGATTAGAATTGGGATTCCACGAATGGGTCACGAAGAACTTTATTTCTTTTAGGGAAAATTGCACCTAAATACACAAATTTTACCAAAAATTCATATTTGACGCGAAGTTAGGATTTTACATTTTAATACACCAACTTTCGTTGTTGTCCAAATTTGACACGACTTAATTCTTAAAAATTCAAAAAACAACACCTTTTTGTAAATAATTATACAAAGACCCACTTATGTTATAATTTGGGACATTTAAACCAAAACAAGATATTTTCTTATGATATTTTCTTTTAAACCATTTTAGGCGCGGATCAAAGATTAAAAGAAAACATCATAAGGAAATATCTTGTTTTGGTTTAAATGTCCCAAATAATAACATAAGTGGGTCTTTGTATAATTATTTACAAAAATGGGTTATTTTTTGAATTTTTAAGAATTAAGTCGTGTCAAATTTGGACAACAACGAAAGTTGGTGTATTAAAATGTAAAATCCTAACTTCACGTCAAATATGGATTTTTGGCAAAGTTTGTGTATTTTTACGCAATTATCCCTTTCTTTTATTATGTTCTTTGCATGTCGTGGGGTTAATCTGTTATGCTCTTTGCATGTTGTTTCTGTCTTTGCTTGTTAATATGTGTTTATTAACTGCGCTTAGACAAGCATGCTAGGTTTATCGTTTTCTTAAGCATGTTTTAGAATTTTGCGACCATGTTTTATATGTTGCGTTCTAGAACAGCATGTTTAGGATTATGTGTTGAGCATAATCAAACTTTTTGAAAGAAAAAGACTAAGTTGTTTTAATAATTTTTATGGTGTTTAAAAATTATTTTAGACCTCCACAAGCGGTCTCAAGATAAAGTGATTGAGAATGTGAGTAAACGTCCACACGATCGTGGCTTACTTCATGTTTGATTTCACGAGTTTGTCGAGTTGAGATTTCTAAAAATATTTAAATCCATTTAAGTAGTGGGAGTTATGCGGTAAACATCCACACGATCGTGGCTTACTCGTATGATTTTCATAAATACTTTAGAGGATGGATTTAAATAAGATAACCAAGAGATTAAATTGAAAGCGGTATGGTCCTAGTGAGTATGCTAATTTCGAGAATTTAATTGTCAAGGTTAAATTGTGGTCGCTGCTTAGATATCGTTTCAAGTACAATGTACAACTCCTCATCGGAGTCCTTTCTTGAATATGATATGGTCTAGTTAAGGTCCAACTATTAATTTTTATTTTTTCTCTCACAGCAAGGAAATTAGAACTTGGCTGAAGTTCGGAGCTTTTCTCTGCAGATTACGAGGGCAACAAAATGTGAAGGACTGGTAAGAATGAAATCATACCTAGAAACATCTCAAATGCCATTGGAGGGCAACTATCGGTAGAGTTAACACTTACCACACGTAAGGGCATATATACGGTATGCATAACAAGAGCCAACGTGTATGACAGATGGAGTTTTGCACATGGTTGGATGCATTTCGTGAAAACCAACCAAATACATAATGGGTTCACGCTGTCATGCATTCACAAAAGAAACTTACAATTCGATGCACACATCTTTGGTCACTATGGAGTTGAAATTTTATACAAACCCTCGTGTTGTTGCCGACTGCTTGGTCAACGTGCCATTGGTGCCATATTTCTTAGTAAAACTTAGAAAACATGTGACTCATTCTTCAAAATTGATAAGTAATCTAACACTCAAAGGTTATGATAATAGTGTTGTTCTCCTAATTTGATTTTGATTTGCAGACCATACCGCGATCGTTTACAGAAGAACGTTTGTTCGAGGAAACAATAGGTATAACTCTTAAAGACAAAGATGGTGTCATGTGACCAATTTCAATTACACGTGAAGGAAAAACAACGAATGAGTTGGCAATTACTACGGGGCAAGGATGGTATGCGTACTGTGAAGGTCATGGTCTTGAAGTGAATGATGTTATTAAATTCACATTGGTAGAACATTGTAACATAAGTTCTGTCTCCATCTTCGAGAGTGAAATTAACAGACCTATTTGGGTTGATGGTGTATTCATATTTTCGATCATATGATAAGAATTTCATAGCTATGTAACAAATTTGTCTATGAAGTATGATTTAGCACAAATACGTACAAGTTATAATGTTCAAAGTAATTTGTATAATAGTCGGTCAAAAGGTGCAACACGATAGAGTTTGAAATTTTTTTAAACTGTAACATGATATAGTTTGAAATTATTTTCTTCAACGTATAGTTTGAAAATACACAGAATTAGATATTAGGCCGTCACATTGGGGCCCAATTGTCATATGGTGGGCTGTGGGTGAATCTTAAATTTTTCAAATTGGGGCGGAAGGTGTTATACGGCGACGTTTTAATGATGTTTTGAAAACGACGCCGTTTTCAATATGTTACTCAATTAATTCAGAAAATTAGGTTAGAATTCAAACATTCATCAGCCTCGTCTCTGTTTTGTACGTCATTTATCTTCGGGGCTTCGACCATGGCTGCCCAATCTTCATCCTCGTCCTCCGACGCTTCTACCATGAAGGCCCCATCGACACCCGCTCCAGTGAAGTTTTGTTTCTACCAAAGGCCTATGAAGATGAAGACATCGCGAACCCAGCTTAACCCTGGACGGAGGTTCTGACGATGTCCCAAAAAAAAAAGAAGTAAAGCCGTGATTTCATTTTAGAGTTTTATTGTAGTTTTTTATTTGTTGATTAAAATGTTGAATCGTATTTTGCAGATTCAGTGTATATACTTTCAATGGGTTGATCCAAAGATTCCTTCAACTCAAGGAGATTAAGATGAAGGCGATTCTGTTACAACCCAATTCTTGAAGGAATAAGTACAATCGAGGTGCAACCAATTCATAGAAATAACACAAGGAAAAATCCTTGTTGAAACCCGAATAATAAGATAACAAGTTGGGCTAGGCCCCTTTAGATCACAAGTTTTATTTCATGCTTCTTATAACCAATATTCATTAGCATAAAACTAGGAGTTAAGTGTTTAAGCTCGATCAAAGATGTCATTCTAAATCTAACATGAAAGCCATAAGTTTAGAAAATAAAAAACAAATAAGAGTTATTGCTACAACGGAAGTCCAAATAAGAAATCAAACCCTAGCCTCAGCTCAGTCCCATCAGCACCAGCCAACAAACTTGAAAATATTTGAAAGTATTTGGGCTAAGTACTAATGTACTCAGTGGGCATGCATTTTCAAAAATATTTCATGTTTTCGTAAAGACAGTTTATCCAATCATACTTGACATAACTTAGAAGGTTTTAAATTGAAAGAACTTCTAAGCATGTTAAAATAACTTCTTTCATTTGTGCACACATATCACATCTCATTTCTGTTACTCGCTGTGATCTCGGACCTTTTAGCCACCGACGAATCTCTGTCTCCTACTTACTTGAACTAAGGGCGTAACCCAGACAAGTTTACTTTGACCTCGGGATGCTATCTAGACAGGCCTCATATTTCTCATGCTCCGGAACACATCCAGCCGAGCACCCTTATAACGCCTCTAGTTAGTGCCCGATGGAGATCAACCCACCGAGTTAGCTAACAAGTGTACACAATTCTCAAACAACGTGTTAGGTCATAAGAGAACCTCAATTGATTAAGGATGCTGAAAGCATGGCTGACAACTCAGGTAACAGCTATGATAACGGAATGAATGGGCCTGAGGTAAACTCTTACTCTAGAACTCTTAATACTGATAACTCCTTGTTGTTTACAGGAGATAATTCAGAATTTGGAGGCAGCTCAGTCAATGAAAAGTTGATGAGTATGATCAGCTCATGAATGATCATCGAAAGCTGAGAAAAATGTTCGAGAAACTTCTGCTACAATATCAGGAAATGAAAAAAGAGATCTGTAAAGATCAATGTCAGAAGGAGACAGTCATCTACTATCCAAATGAAAACTATCTTGACGAACTGATTTTGGAGAATCACCAACTGAAAGCAAAGCTCAAGAAATCAACAAAAGAATGTGAGAGGGCCTCCCATGAGATCAAGAGGCTCAATTACAAAT
This sequence comes from Salvia miltiorrhiza, assembly GCF_028751815.1. Lineage (NCBI taxonomy): Eukaryota > Viridiplantae > Streptophyta > Magnoliopsida > Lamiales > Lamiaceae > Salvia > Salvia miltiorrhiza. The sequence goes on from NC_080388.1 coordinate 14,300,449, forward strand.
TAGAGCTAACAGTCAAGGACTGTATGAAGAAATCTCCTCTAATGAACAACTTTCCATCAAAAGCTCTTGTGGAAAGTATTGGAGGAAAGGTGATCCCCACTGACAAAGGGAAGAAAGTCATAATTCAGGATATAATTGAAGTATCAGACGACGACGCAGTAGAAGAGCCAAGGGATTTTGACAAGTAAGAAATTAAGAAGAGAAACCTGATGGTGAATAGGAATGTTCCTCCTCCACAGAACTATAGACAAGCAAAGGAGGCACCAAATCAGTTCGCTCTTCTGAAAAGACCGGAGAGCATATTTCAGTCAAAGAATAGGGAAGGAACAACCAGACTGAAACAACAACAAGCAAATGGAGCAAAGAGACAGAGTTTCCCTCATCAGTTAAGGGGGAAGAACAACAAGAACAACCACAAACTGAAATCAGTTCAGTTCAGAAAATAGCAACATCCATGGAGACAAAATTATGACAAGTCCAGGCGAATTCAATATTTCTCACACCATTACGTGACTAGACCTCATCAGTCTCAGCTCAAACAACATAAGTTCTATGCTCCACATTATCAGTCAAGAACCCATCAGTCAAGATCAACATCAGTGTCTCAAGGGAGATACACAATGAAGCAAAAGAGACCTCAAGTCAACACCAGTCAAGGCCACTACAAGAAAGAGGTTTCAAAGAAGAAAGCTCAATCGACAAAGGCTCATATGCCAACTGAAGTACCAATCACTTCAGTCAGACGATCAGTCAACCGCAAAGGATCAGTACCACGATCAGTACTGCAGATCTGGGTTCCAAATGGAACACTAACTAACTCTGAAGGACCCAAACATTGATTGGGTACCTAAAATAACTCTTCCTGCAGGGCAAAACCAGGAAACATAAGAAGAAGGAAGAAGTTAAAGCTTCAATCAAAACATGGTATCTGGACAGCGGCTGTTCGAAGCACATGACGGGCTACAAAGAATATCTAACGCAATACGTTGAGAAAGCTAGATCAAAAGTTGCATTCGGAGATAACTTAATGGGAGAAACTAAAGGCTATGGTGTACTCAACATGTGTAACGCCAATATCAGTAATTGAAGATCAAGAAGGATGAGTTCACTGTGAGAAACAACCAGAAGAAGGTGGTGCTGAGACGAATCAGGAAAAGTGAGACACTGAAGGAACTACCAAGACTGATGAAAAGACTAAGTGTTGAAAAAGAAGTCAACATCATTAGCATCAGATCAGATAGAGGGACTGAATTCCTCAATTCAGTTATTCGAAACTACTGCGAGGAACGAGGGATCAGTCACCAAACCTCTGCAGCAAGAACTCCACAGCAAAATGGAGTAGCTGAAAGAAGAAATAGGTTTTTGAAGGAAGCAGCAAGGACGATGCTAGCTTAATCAAAACTACCACTGAAGTTTTAGGCTGAAGCCGTCAACAATGCTTGCTATACCTAGAATCGCTCCTTCCTTACTCAAAGACATAGGAAAACTCCATACAAGCTATGGAAGAACAGGAAGCCAACAATCTCTTACTTTCATGCTTTCGGTTCTAAGTGTTTCATTCATAACAATGATAAAAGAAAGTTAAACACATTTGATAGCAAGGCTGATCCAGGAATTTTTCTAGGATATTCTGGAACTGAAGAATCCAGCAAAGCCTATCGAGTGTTTAACTCTCAAACTCTATGTGTGGAAGAAACACCTCATGTTATTTTTGATGAGTTTTTTTATGATTTCAGAAAATAGGAAACTGGAGAAAATGCTCAAAATATAGGAGTTTCCAATACTGAAATGAAAAGCACCGAACCTACAGAAGTGTTGGTATGGGGACCAGGAAGAAATGAAGATACTGAAAAGCTTCAGTATCAGAAATCAGTCAAAGGACTGAAGGTCCAACTGAAGTTGCTACTGAAGGCATCAGTTAAGGGGGAACTCCAACGACTGGAGAAATCAGGAAAGCAGCATCTGAAGAGCGTGGAGAACCTTCTACACCTCCAGTTCAACACTCCCCTGCTCGAGAAGCAACTAAAGATCTCTCACTACAACAGTCAAGAGAAGGACTACGATCTATCCTGACTGAAGAACCTCCATCCTCACCAGAGGAAATCAAGAAGTATAGAAAATGGTTTGAGCTACACTCTAAGGACAACATAATTGGAGAACCATCAGACGGTGTGAAGACTCGAAGATCAATGTGCAACCTCGTTTACGACATCAACTAGAACTGCATCAACGAAGATGAAAATTTCAGCTGTTTCTTGTCAGACACTGAACCTAAAGATGTTGAAGAAGCACTGAAGTCTACATAATGGGTTATCGCAATGCAAGAAGAGCTAAATGAATTCAACAGGAATTCAGTTTAGGAACTTGTGGATCGCCCAGATGATGCAAAGGTTATTGGACTGAAATGGATTTTCAGAACAAAAAGGATGAAGAAGAAAACGTGATTAGAAACAAAGCAAGGCTAGTGGCCAAAGGATACAGTCAAGAAGAAGGAATCGACTACGATGAAACCTTTGCCCCTGTTGCTAGACTGGAAGCAGTCAGACTTTTCCAAGCCTATGCCGCTCATAAGAGATTCAAAGTACACCAGATGGATGTGAAGTGTGCATTTCTCAATGGAGTGCTCACTGATGAAGTGTATGTGGAACAACCTCTGCTAGACCAGACAAGGTGTACTAGCTGAAGAAGGCACTCTATGGTTTGAAACAAGCAGCAAGAGCATGGTATGATACTCTCTCTGAGTATCTAATTGAACAAGGATTCAAGAAGGGATCAGTGGACAGAACTCTGTTCACACTGAAAAATGAGAAGATCTCCTACTTGTTCAGATTTATGTTGATGACATCATCTTCGGATCCAAATCCGAATAGATGTGCAAGAAGTTTGCTGACATTATGACGAATAAATTCTAGAGGTCAATGATGGGAGAAATGAATTTCTTTCTGGGATCAGAAGTGAAGCAAAGCAAGGAAGGGATACTGATCAATCAGTCAAAGTATGCCAAGGAACTAACCAACAAGTTTGGCATTCAACACATGAAGTCAGTAAAGATTCCAATGAACACCAACTGGAAGGTGGATCCAAGAACTGAAGGAAAATCTGTATCATCAACTAAGTACAGAGAAATCATTGGATCACTACTTTACTTAACTGCAAGCAGACCAGACATAGCTTTTGCAGTTGGAGTTTGTGCGAGATAACAGTCAGATCCGAAAGAAGCTCACATGGACGCTGCAAAGCACATTCTAAGATATCTCAAAAGGCACACCCAATATAGGTCTTTGGTATCCAGCTGACGACAACTTCAAGCTTTCAGGTTACTCTGTAACAGCCCGACTCCTGACTTGACGGCTGTCCCCACAGACCAATACGAGTCTTTTCTAGTGTGTTTTGTCCTCACTCGCACGCTCCCTGAGAAACTTCCCAGGGGGTCACCCATCCCGGAATTGCTCCAAGCCAAGCACGCTTAACCTTGGAGTTTCTTCCGTTTGGGCACCAGAAAAGAAGATGCATCTTATTGATATGAGTAGCCCAATCAAATCCTTTAAGCTCTCCTCGAATATGCAGTCCCATACCTGCATATTCTCGGAATCCCTCTCGTTCGGGTGTGTTCCGGTTCATCCCTGCGCCCCTCCGCTTGGAAGTCTTAACCAGAGCCGCTCTTTGTCCATGCCTCTTTGCACCGGCGATCACTCTGTACTTCGTCCCCGGGCGTCACAGGCCCACCAGCTTCCGCTTGGTTCGTCCCCGAACCACACCGTACTGGGAGAGGTTCGGCTCTGATACCACCTGTAACAGCCTGGCTCCTGACTTGACGGCTGTCCCCACAGACCAATACGAGTCTTTTCTAGTGTGTTTTGTCCTCACTCGCACGCTCCCTGAGAAACTTCCCAGGGGGTCACCCATCCCGGAATTGCTCCAAGCCAAGCACGCTTAACCTTGGAGTTTCTTCCGTTTGGGCACCAGAAAAGAAGATGCATCTTATTGATATGAGTAGCCCAATCAAATCCTTTAAGCTCTCCTCGAATATGCAGTCCCATACCTGCATATTCTCGGAATCCCTCTCGTTCGGGTGTGTTCCGGTTCATCCCTGCGCCCCTCCGCTTGGAAGTCTTAACCAGAGCCGCTCTTTGTCCATGCCTCTTTGCACCGGCGATCACTCTGTACTTCGTCCCCGGGCGTCACATACTCAGACTCAGATTTTGCAGGATTCAAAATTGATCGGAAATCAACTTCCGGCACCTGTCAATTCTTAGGCAACAAACTTATCTCATGGTTTTCAAAGAAACAAACTTCAGTCGCCACCTCTACAACTGAAGCTGAATATGTTGCTGTGGAAAGTTGTTGTTCACAAATTATATGGCTAGTCCTACAACTGAAGGACTACGGGATCGAAGAAAGAGAAGTTCCCATCTACTGTGACAACTACAGTGTTATTGCAATCTCACAGAATCATGTACATCACTCCAAATGTAAGCATGTCGCAATACGTCATCACTTCATCCGTGATCATGTGGAAAAGAAGGATGTCTCAGCTGTGAAGATCCATACAAGCATTCAACGAGCCAACCTGCTGACCAAAGCTCTTCCGAAAGATAGATTCAATGATCTATGTGGAAGGATCAGACTTCTAAATCCCAAAGAATGATGCTGGTTTTGAAGATTTCAACTGAAGTCTCAACAACTGATGATCAGTCAACTGAAGCCCTTCAACTGATGACGTGGCAACCTAAGAAGATGTATCTTCTTGCGGGGGAACTGATCTCAACTGTTCAACTAAAGACGTGGCATCGACTGACTACATTGATCAGTCGACCAGTAAGTAATTTGATTTATGCAGTATATCAGTTATTTCAGTTATGAACTTTCACTTTTATATAATCATCTTTCCAACTAATAAGTACATTTTTAATTTCTTTCAACTGATTGTTGGAAACTTTAACTGAAAAAATATCCTTGCTAGACAAATCTTTTACGTTACTTTTAAAATATTCTAATTTTTCCCGCCTTTTCACTTGCCTCTGCTACAAATCTTGCAAATTTCGCTGATTTGACAAGAAACCTTGATTTGATTTTCTCTACTTTTGAGGCATACGTCTCCTACAGAGACAGCGGATGTGAAGTTCTCTTTTCAAATTGTTTTAAGGCACCAAACTCGAAAAACCTTCACAATTTTAGTATTTTAAATACCTTACGCATTGATACTTTTCTTCATCACAACATAACATCTTCCACAGACTACTCTGTGAGAATACTTTCTTTCTACAGAAAACTCTTCTTCCGACCATGGAGAGACCTATGATAAAGAAGTCATGGAGTGGGAAAATGCTGCTCGTCTACCTTGTCTACACAAGACCACTCAACTGGATTGGGATTCTTCTCCGAAGTCAATCTCCTTTCTTCTCTCACTTGTATCCGGAGATTCGACTGTCTTCCATCATAATGCCAGGCGCAGAGAAGCTTCTAAGCTTCGGGAGAATAAATGTTGAAGTAACAACTTCCTTTAGTTACTTCAATTGGTTATCAAGCTTATCTCGTGTATCTTGAACACCTCCCATAATAGCAACAACAACGAGCTCTCTCTCGTTGTCCGCCGACATCCCTAGCCGCACACGGTCTTCTCAACATAGACCTAATGCAGGCAAATCGACAGTGTTAGTCCTCACGACTGGTACTGATTCGATATCCCCTTCCCACATCCACCCCACATACTCTCCCACTTTCTCCGTCTTAAGCTACTCACGTATTTATGAAAATCTTTAAGAATACAGTTTAGCTTTGTTAGTATTAATGATGATCAAACCCAAAAAAAAGTATTAATAATGATCAACTGATTGAGTCAGCTGACGAAAATGTGCTGAAAAATGATCTTTCAACGGAGCTGAGTTTTGCAATACTGAAAATATGCGTGTGTGCTGATATTATGATAGTTTAAAATACTTAAGGTAAATGTTGAATGTAAAAAGCAAACAATGTTTTAACGTGGTTTGAAGTAGGGCTGACAATTTTGGACACGACATGAAAGCACGATATGAAACCTTACGAAATTAATGGGTTAGTGACACAATAATTTCGTGTCGTGTTCGTGTAACTAGTTAAAATTAATACTATTTTATTTATTAAATATTTATTTTAATTCTTATTTTAAAGTTAGGAGTTTTGACTTTTTGAAACCTTTTTTTTCTAATTTCATCCTTTGTTGTGCCGCCAAACATCATAAAATTTATATCTTTCATTATTTATTTTAATTATTTTGTTATTGTATTTCTATCAGTCGTCTTTAATCATTTTTTATTAGATCGTGTAGTTTTAGTATCATTATTGTATCGTGTCAACACGATTCAAATCGTGTTGCCATCACTTTTGTGTTGTGCTCGTGTTTGTGTAGATCGTGTCGTGTTCGTGTCTAGAAATTTCTTAACAGGTCGTGTCTGTGTTTGACCTTATCGTGTCGTGGCGTTATCGTGTCAACCCGATAACGACCCGACACGCATGATTTTCCAGCCGTAGTTTGAAGATAACCCTCCTACATCCACGGGCCTAAGTTACAGGCGAATTCAATTCACTTTAGAATATCCCTTGTTTTTAAAGATGCAAGTCAGCTTGACCAGCAATATTCGTTATGTTGATCCACAAGGTACATGGTCGTGACTGTTGTTGACGATTTACTCGGTCGTGTCCAATTACAACTTCAGCTTTCAAACTATAAACTTGTAGCTTACTTGCTTACAATTTCTAAGAACAACACCTAACTTTGAAAAGGGCGAGTGTTTGAAGGTTTTCAACTAAAGATCAAATTGTTACAATGAAGAACAATTAATAAAAATCGATTTGCTCGATTCTAGGCTATATAGATTAACAATAAATAATACCTAAAATCTAAGGGAATATATGTAAAAATCTCTAGGAAGAAAGATCGTTTAAACTCGGAAGAAATGTTGTATACTTTGTAGAGCTCCCTTCTTCAAAAAATGATGTGTTCTTGATAATAAAAAGATTAGGGCTTTTGAGTCACTTGAAATTTTGAATACACAACGTTTCCGATAAGTAATCCAATGGGAATGGCGAAGTATTTATAGTCTTGAACATAAATAATTCTGTTTAAGAGAACATCTTCAAAATCCGATCGTGAGTCTTCAAAATTATTCATGTTTGATCCCTCGGATGTTGTTTTCGATGTTCTGCAACATCGTATACTCCGAACTCCGACTTTTCTGAAAAGGTTGTTAATTATATGCACAAGTCAGAAGATATTTCGAGATACGTCTTAATGTCTCCATTCTTTTTGCAGAGAGTCGTCGTAGTTTGACTTTGCTTAAAATATCTTTGACATTTGTGTTGATATGGCATAAGTCAACTAGGGCTGGACATAATCAGCAGCTATCGTTCTTCAACTCAGCATGCTCGCTCTTCAGCTCAGTTAGCTTTACTGAATTCAACGAGTCAATTACTTTTTGAGACTTTAGTTTTCACGCACATTCAGCAAACTACTGAAGGAATATTAAATTGAATTAATACTCTAATGCCCGATGATCGTTTCTTGGATTATTATTAATTCATCATACAACGATTAATCCCTAACATGCTCCTATGAATTTAACAGCTGCACTTTGGTGTTAGGAATACTTACTTAAAAAGTGTATGCAGAGGCTGTCGATGATCGAATCGAATGACTCCAGTTCTGATCTTCTGAACTGTATCCCGCTCAGCTTTCACCGTTGGATGGACAACGAACCATGAAAGTCCCAAGCTAGAAATTCCCACACGTTTCTGCGCCTCCCACAGCTCTCTCAAAAACCCTAATTTTTATCAGTGTGTATTTCCTGAGAGCTGACAGCTGTATTTAAATAAGAAAACACAGAAGAGGGGGCGCAGGTTTTAGGGTGTTGGGCGAATTCCAGCTCTTCTAGGGCTAGGAAACTTTAGGCCAGTCCAGTGACCAAATACAAGGAATAAAGATGGGCCTCAAATAAATTAATTATCTATGGTCAGCCCAGACCATAATTAATTTATAAATATTAGTTCATTCCACTAGAGAACCAATATTGACTTACCCCTTTATTGTCGGTGATGAGTCGGGGCTTGTATTTAGACTTATTAAATCCCCGTATTTAAAATATCCGACATCCATTAATTAATTAGAGCTCTGACAGCTTTAATTAATTAATCTCTTTGTAATCCTTAAGCAGTACCACTCAAACCTTATTATTGCGCCTGAACTTAATCAACCTGTAGGGTTTAGCGCAATAAACATTATTGTGCTCCTTAAGGGGATGTCATTATCTTATATCGGATACGAGTACTAATACAGATAATCAAATATCATATATTAACCGCTATCACCCAAGATACAGAGTGCTCAAGTTACTATATAACTCTCACTCATAGTAAATCAAAGTGATACACGAATTAACATATATATTCGAAATCTTATTAGTATTAAGATTTTATTAAGTCTCCGAGATCTTGATTCTTCACTTAAGTCAGATAGAAGAATACATCTCACTGTGGTCCTATCAATACGTTATGACGTACCAGTATAGACAAGTAGTCAAGACAAACTACTTCCATCTATACCGCAGCCTAAAACGATGACTCGTCCTAAAGTCATCTCGGCTGTGATTATATTATATCTCTTAAGGTTAATCCAATTATATGGTCTTCTGTGATCTACAACACACCATATAATCTACTTATATAGAGATAGAGAACATACATATGCAGTCATGAACACAAACGGATAGGAGATAAAAAACAGTGAACACAGGAATCATTGTATACAAGCATAAAATGTTCTTGCTTTCAGTATACAAATCCAACAACTACATCAAGTGATCCTTAATGTTGAAACCTCTAAACATAAAAAGCATACTCCCTAAAATGTGAGTTGCAATCTACAAGGTACATCAGCATGTTTATCATCGCTAGAGGTTTTGGTATCAAATCACAACATTTATAATTTTCCCAAAAAAATGTCACATTATAATAAAAGTCTTATTTGATTTTATGAAAATATTATTTACGTTTAAAAAAATTATTTACTATTAAGAAAAATATTTTTGATTTTATGAGAAGCATCACAAGCTTTTGTAAAAAAATAATAAATAAAAATAAAAACACTTCAACAAGGAATCAAACCTAGTATCTCTAGGTTCATAAATTAACACTTATCCATTAGGTCACAATATCTTTATTTATTTTTATTATAAATTTTATTTAAAAAGTGAGAAAGATAAATTGTGAAAAAATATAAATAAAGTGCATAAAAATGTCTCTAGTGAGATTCATACCCAAAATTACTGGGAAGTGAATATCACATCGTACCATTGAGCCACAATATGATTTTTGTATTGTTCTATTAAATACATTATTCCACGCGACTGGTCGCATATATGCGACAATCCACATGCAAGTATTTTTTTTTAAAGAGAGATTTTTTCTAAACCAACACCCGAGCGATGAGGGGTTAGGTAGACCCCCAATTTGAAGATAAAACATCAACCAGTATCTCATACATGACGCTGTCCAAAATTGACAACGTTAGTGGAATCAACAAGGACAAACAGAAATAAAAGAAACTGACGATATATATAGATGTAGCCCAAAAGTGACTACATCCAGAAGATAAAGTAAATGACAACACCAAGGAAAAACACCAAAACAAACTAACTATCATCATGGAAACTAAATCTGAAGTTAGGATTGCCGAGCTGGTCCATCCTAATCAGAGCAAGAAAATATCATGGAGCATAAACACGGGTCGGAAGTAGCCAAAGCATGTATTTGATGCCCTCTCATCACCATAAAGTCAGCGAGTTGATTTCCCTCACAGTGGATGTGAATGAAACGGACCTTCCAATGCTGAATAAGCTGTCGGATCCAGGCAACAGTATGTCGGATACTAACATGACCGTGATGCCCAGCAGACATAAGCAAAACGATCGACACAACATCCAACTCAACCCATATATGAGCTGAGAAAGAAATAGCCAGCCTAAGGCCCTCGAGCAGAGCAGATTACTTAGCCTCAAAACTGTAAGTAGCAACACAGGAGGTGCAGAAAGCAGTAAGGAGGGCGTCAGTGTGTGAAGGAAAATTAAATTGAATTAACGTTCCGTTTGCCCGATGATCGTGTCTTGGATTATTATTAATCTATCATACAACGATTAATCCTAACATGCTCCTATGAATTTAACAACTGCACGTTGGAGTTAGAAAATACCTGAAGAATTCCTAAGAATTCGTCAATCTGTCGCTGAACAGGTCAGCCAACTTCAATGCTCCGTTTGGCCCCTCAAACGACCTCCAATCGTATTTTGTGAAGAAATACGACTTCTTCGTCTTCGAGAGAGCTTTCCGTGGCCGCCTGAATCGTCTGAATCGGAGTTCTGTGGAGGAAGTTATGGCCGTTTTACGGAGACTGCCAGAACTTGGTTTCCTGCGAAAATCTGACTCCAGCTCCGATCTTCTCGACTGTATCCCGCTCAGCTTTCACCGTTGGATGGACAACGATCTATGAAAGTCCCAAGAGAGAAATAAGCCCCACACGTTTTTCTTCCCTGCGCCCCACAGCTCTCAAAACCCTAATATTTCATCAGTGTGTTTTCCTGAGAGCTGACAGCTGTATTTAAATAAAATTAAATACGTGTGGGCACAGAATTAGTGTAGGAGGCGTCTTTCTCTCCTTCTAGGGCTAGGAGACATTGGGCCAGTCCAGGGACCAGATACAAGGAATAAAGATGGGCCTCAAATAAATTAATTTATCTATGGTCAGCCCAGACCATAATTAATTTATAAATATCAGTTCATTCCACTAGAGAACCGATACTGACTTACCCCTTTATTGCCGGTGATGAGTCGGGGGCTTGTATTTAGACTTATTAAATCTCCGTATTTAAAATATCCGACATCCATTAATTAATTAGAGCTCTGACAGCTTAAATTAATTAATCTCTTAATAATTCCTTAAGCAGTACCACTCAAACTTTATTATTACGCCTGAACTTAATCAACCTGCAGGGTTTAGCGTAATAAACCTTATTGAGCTCCTTAAGGGGATGTCATTATCCTATACCGGATACGGGTACTAATACAGATAATCAAATATCATATATTAACCGCTATCACCCAAGATACAGAGTACTCGAGTTAGCATATAACTTTCACCCATAGTAAGTCAAAGTGATATACGAATTAATATATATATCTGAATACTTATTAGTATTAAGATTTATAAGTCACCGAGATCTTGATTCTTCACTTAAGTCAGATAGAAGAACACATCTCAAACTGTGGTCCTATCAATACGTAATGACGTACCAGTATAGACAAGTAGCCAAGACAAACTACTTCCAACTATACTGCAGCCTAAACCAATAACTTGTCCTAGAGTTATTTCGGCTGTGATCATATTATATCTCTTAAGGTTATTCCAATTATATGGTCTTCTGTGATCTACAACACACCATATAATCTACTTATATAGAGATAAAGAACATACATATGCAATCATGAACACAATCAGATAGGAGATTAGATAGTGAACTTAGGAAACATTGTATACAAGCATAAAACGTTCTTGCTTTCAGTATACAAATCCAACAATCTCCCACTTATACTAAAGCAAACTTTTAGTATACAATGCGTCTATTTACCAATCACCTAACACTTCTCCCACTTATACTTAAAGTTTCCTAAGTGGGTGGCATCAATCTGGCATCAATCGCATTCCCATCTTTCAATGACCATTTGCGATAAGCCTTTTGTGAAAGATCAGTAGGTTTCTCCAATATGTGAGAATTTATTCTTTGAGCACAAAAACCTCGATTTACGAATAATCGTATAACTTGGTACTTACTCTCCATGTGTTTAACCCCTTGTGGTTCTTGGATTCCTTAGAGTTCGCAACTGCACTTGAGGTATCACGAAGGTGATGCTCCCACGCAAACTAGGAATTACCCTTAGATCCTGGAGGTAGTGGTCAAACCAAAAGGTTTTACCTCCCAAGAAAAAACACATAGCTCGAGGTAATTATTCTTTGTTCCGGTCAGCCTGGAAATCCGAAATCATATAATCCAAAAAGGAACTAAACTGTCTAACTGGTAAACTATCCTTATTCTCTAGTCAGGGACTTGAGAATATAATTTACCACAATTCAGTGTCCTTAACTAGGACTATACTGATATCTTACAATCATGCTAACTGCATAGCAAATATAAGATCTCGTACATAGCAATCCATACATGAAGCTATCTACTGCGGAAACGTAGAATACTGCCTTCATTTCCTCAACCTTAATAGGCATCTTAAGACATAGTCTTTAGATAAAGGAACGCCATATCTAAAAGGTAGCAATCCTTTCTTGGCGGTATTCATACTATAACGAGTATTCTCAGTATCAATGTAAGACACTCGAGATAAGCCCAACATCCTTTTCTAGTGATCCCTTATTACTTTGATCACAAGGGTGTATACTGTACCTCCTTAGTCTTTCATATGAGACTGTTCGGATAACCATTACTTTATGTCTTAACAATAGCTCCATATTGTCGCCAATTAGGAGAATATTGTTTACATAAAATGCAAGATTAACCACATCACCGATGACACGAGAGCGATTGACACGAGATGTTTCTCTCCCTCCCTCACGTAACCTCGATGGTTTAAGTGAGCTGCTATGGGTAAAATGATCCGAATGTTCTGAGCATGGCACTGGCGAAAATATCATCATAACCTATACACTTACACTGGGCATATCCTTTCGCCACCAGTCTAGCTTCGGAAGCTACGACCTTGCTCATTCGGGCCTGTCATTATCTTGTATACTCACTTTCAACCTAAGGCTTTACTGCCTCCTGGTAGCAAGATTTTCTAGTATACAACCATATTCTTAATGGATTGCTCCATTGAGGGGTGCCAGGAATCTACATTCTCGTCTTCCACTAATTCCAAGTAGATATCTGGGTCGATTCTCTTATATTCACTACCAGGGACTGAATCCAAAGATCTTCCCAAGAACATAAATCGATCGGGTTGTCCCACAATCCTCCCACTACAATGGATCTGTGGTGGCACATGTGTGTCAACAGTGCGTGCAGTGTCTTGTGGTACAAAACTCTTGCACACTTGGCTTGGGTGATGGAATTGCCTGTCTAATGTCTTCAATTTCTTGAAGCACACTATCTGACTTGGATTAGTGATTATTCCCATAGTCCACTTCTAAGAATCGTGTGTCATTGCTAATAACCACCTTCTGATTCTTTAGAACTAATTGCAAAGATGCATAACTCATCATCAAACATATTTATCCAAGAGTGACCTATTTCTTCTCTCCACTACACCATCTTATATAGGGATTACACGGTGTAGTAAACTGGGTTGGAATCCCAAACTCTGATAATGAATCAGAAAAGATCATTCCTAACACATTATTGGCCTTTTATCCCCTTTGTCATGAATGACCCGGTCTCCATCTTTTCCTCTATACAGGATTCGCAGGTTCCAAATGGTACAACCTGGACTGAATCCAATGTACTATTTAGACAAGAGCCTTTGAATCCTGTTAAGATAGATGTGACCTAATCTAGGGTATCAATATATGTGTAAGATCCTCATGAGAGATTAGCCTTAACTTTTCTCTTTCTTTTGTTCGATGATGTAAATGCAATATAAAGGTATTTTGTAGACAAGTTATAGTATGAAGAGAGATGTTCAAAATACCAGAATAGACAACTTTGTCATTTCTTATGATAGAAACACCACTATCAAAAATGACATAAGATCCATCTATTCAAAATTTTGGAACATGATAAGGAACTCTCAAAAACTAAACTATGTCTTTAGAACTTAAAGACAAGGCTTCAATTGCAACAACTGCGACTCTAGTCACGTTGCCTATGAAGACAATCATCTCATCACTTTTCAGCTTCCTTGTCAGCTTAAAAGGCCATGCAAGGTGTAACAATCATTATCAGTTTCTCTCATTATCCACTACTCACAACTGAGTAGAAAATGAGCTGATATGTCTCAGTTACTATAGCAAGTGAAGTACCTTAACCCTTTGCCTTGAGTATTGAAAGAAAAAATCTTCAATACTCAATCTTATCACACCACTACTCCCACTATTTCCCTTGTCTTTCTTGCCCCTTGGACCCTTCTTCTTCCCGTCATTCGACGAAGAAGATGGCTCTCCTTTGGCAATAACAAGTGCTTGCACATCTCTTTCCCACAACTTCCTTAGCCGTAACTAGAGCATTCAACAACTCAAAAGGAGTATTATCTTTCTTGCTCATAACAGCGTTGAGGCGGAAGTTCTTAATTAAAAGACTTGGGAAGAGAGTTCAGGATAATATCGACTTTTGCCTCACCGTCGATACTTCCACAGAGCAAGTCAAATCCGTCAAAATTTCCATGACATGCTCGTGCACTGAGCTGTGCTCACTCATAAAACTAACGAGATTACTCTCATCAAATTTAAATGAGCAGCTCAGTCCAACTCTTCGAACACTTTCTTGAGATTCAGCATGATGCTAATAGCATCGTCCATGCCCTGATGTTGAAGCTACAAGGTTTGTGTCATTATACTCATAATATAGCATATAGCCACATTATTCGTCTTATGCCACCTTTTATGTAATTCATTTTTCTCATCAGTTGACTCATTGTTCGGACCATAAGAACGTGGAGTAGTAAGCAACACAAAAAATGTGTTAGTTTGTGATAAAGATAGAAATCCAAAAACTGCGTTTCCATTTTATATATGTGGACCGGTTAAAAGACTTTGTGCAAGAAAAAAGAAACAGGAGACATAGACATATCTGAAAGTAAACAAATTAAACATGTAAAGCATATAGTTCGTAACAATAATATTGTAACCTTTTGATAAAACAATATTAGTGAAACCTCCAACGGCTCAAGGAATTCCATGTGTAAGCCACGTGGGGTGGACAGTTACACACGAACTCCTCAACCAGACTATTTACCTAGTCATTTAATCTCTATCCATGTCAACTTAACCTTTTGACAAAAGAAATTAATAGTTGGCACCTTGACTAGACCATATCATCATCAAGAAGGGACTCCGTGGGGGAGTTGTACATTGTACTTGATATGATATCTAAGCAATAACCACATTTTAACCTTGAAAATTAAATTCTCGAAATTAACATACTCACGCGGACCATGTCGCTTTCAATTTAATTTTCTTGGTTATCTTATTTAATACCATTCTCCAAAGTACTTATGAAAATTACACAAGTAAGCCACGTGGGGTGGACCGTTACTGCATAACTCCCACTACTTCAATGGTTTAAATATTTTTATAGAAACCTCTTCTGACAAACTTATGAGAAACAGATATGAAGTAAGCCACGTGGGGTGGACCGTTACTCATATTGCTAAACACTTTGTCTAGAGACCGCATGTGGAGGTCTACATAATTTTAAGAATAAAACTAACTAGAAATAACCACAATTTAACTTTGAAATTAAATTCTCGAATTTTGACATACTCACTCGGACCATGCCGCATTCAATTTAATTTCTTAGTTATCTTATTTAAATCCATCATCTAAAGTACTCGTGAAAAATTATACGAGTAAGCCACGTGGGGTGGACCGTTACTGCATAACTCCCACTACTTTAATGGTTTAAATATTTTTTATAGAAACCTCATCTGACAAACTTATGAAAGAACAAACATGAAGTAAGCCACGTGGGGTGGACCGTTACTCATATTGCTAATCACTTTGTCTAGAGACCGCTTGTGGAAATCTAAATAATTTTAATCATCCATAAAATTATTAAGCTTAGTCTTTTTTCTTTCAAAAGGTTTGATCATGCTCAACACATAATCCTAAACATGCTCATCTAGAACGCAACATGTAACACATGCTCGCAGAATTCTAAAACATGCTTAAGAAAACGATAAACCTAGCATGCTTGTCTAAGCGCAGTTAATAAACACATATTAACAAGGAAAGACAAAACAACATGCTAAGAGCATAAAGGATTAACACCACGGCATGCAAAGAACAGTAATAAAAGAATTAAAATTCTTCGTGACCCATTCGTGGAATCCCAACACTAAACTATTACATTTTGTAAACAAAAGTAAAACTCGGCCCGAAAAAGCTTCAAAACAAGCCCGTCTTTGAAACTAGGGTTTGGGCCCCCTAGGGTTTCTTGAAACTCGCGCCTACCTAGGGTTCGGGACACCCTAGACGCCACCGCCACCACGCCTTGACAGCAGCCAGACGGACTCGGCAGCAGCCTGCCCGGCGTGGCAGCAGCTTCCCGGCGCGAGCAGCAGCCTGCCCGGCGCACCAGCAGCTTCCCGGCGCGAGCAGCAGCCTGCCCGGCGCACCAGCAGCCTCCCGGCGCGAGCAGCAGCCTGCCCGGCGCACCAGCAGCCTCCCGGCGCGCGAGCAGCAGCAAGCCCGGCGTGCAGCAGCACCAGCCCGGCGCGCACAGCAGCCAGCCCGGTGCACAGCCCCAGCGTGCAGCAGCAGCAGCCCGGTGCGCAGCCCGGCATGCATCCTCAGCTCCTGGTCCCGGCAACCTCGGCAGATCCAGCACGAGAACAGCAGCAACGGCAGCAGCGGCCGCGCGACTCTAGCCGGGCACGCAGCAGCGCAAAGCACGCACGCGCAGCCCATGGCGCGCCCAGCCCCTGCTCGCCAGCCATGCTCCTCGGCCCTACCTTTGCCCGACCAGTCTCGCCCCTCGGCACCTCGCTGCCCTCTTTACTCTCCAACTCCGTTCTTCGATGTTGATTCGTCGTCGTCATCGTTCCGTTTTCCAACAATTACAGATTACAAAGGAAAACAAATACAATTTGAAACCCTAATCTAACCACGGATTTATCTCGTGGTGAAAAACGATTACAACGTCAAACGACGTATCCCACGAATCAACAAACCACGAAGAACAACAGCAGTAAAAACAAACGCACATTATTAATCGTACATAAATTAATAATAGAGCCAAGAAAATAATCCTGGGCTCTGATACCAATTGAAGGAAAATTAAATTGAATTAACGTTCCGTTTGCCCGATGATCGTGTCTTGGATTATTATTAATCTATCATACAACGATTAATCCTAACATGCTCCTATGAATTTAACAACTGCACGTTGGAGTTAGAAAATACCTGAAGAATTCCTAAGAATTCGTCAATCTGTCGCTGAACAGGTCAGCCAACTTCAATGCTCCGTTTGGCCCCTCAAACGACCTCCAATCGTATTTTGTGCAGAAATACGACTTCTTCGTCTTCGAGAGAGCTTTCCGTGGCCGCCTGAATCGTCTGAATCGGAGTTCTGTGGAGGAAGTTATGGCCGTTTTACGGAGACTGCCAGAACTTGGTTTCCTGCGAAAATCTGACTCCAGCTCCGATCTTCTCGACTGTATCCCGCTCAGCTTTCACCGTTGGATGGACAACGATCTATGAAAGTCCCAAGAGAGAAATAAGCCCCACACGTTTTTCTTCCCTGCGCCCCACAGCTCTCAAAACCCTAATATTTCATCAGTGTGTTTTCCTGAGAGCTGACAGCTGTATTTAAATAAAATTAAATACGTGTGGGCACAGAATTAGTGTAGGAGGCGTCTTTCTCTCCTTCTAGGGCTAGGAGACATTGGGCCAGTCCAGGGACCAGATACAAGGAATAAAGATGGGCCTCAAATAAATTAATTTATCTATGGTCAGCCCAGACCATAATTAATTTATAAATATCAGTTCATTCCACTAGAGAACCGATACTGACTTACCCCTTTATTGCCGGTGATGAGTCGGGGGCTTGTATTTAGACTTATTAAATCTTCGTATTTAAAATATCCGACATCCATTAATTAATTAGAGCTCTGACAGCTTAAATTAATTAATCTCTTAATAATTCCTTAAGCAGTACCACTCAAACTTTATTATTACGCCTGAACTTAATCAACCTGCAGGGTTTAGCGTAATAAACCTTATTGAGCTCCTTAAGGGGATGTCATTATCCTATACCGGATACGGGTACTAATACAGATAATCAAATATCATATATTAACCGCTATCACCCAAGATACAGAGTACTCGAGTTAGCATATAACTTTCACCCATAGTAAGTCAAAGTGATATACGAATTAATATATATATCTGAATACTTATTAGTATTAAGATTTATAAGTCACCGAGATCTTGATTCTTCACTTAAGTCAGATAGAAGAACACATCTCAAACTGTGGTCCTATCAATACGTAATGACGTACCAGTATAGACAAGTAGCCAAGACAAACTACTTCCATCTATACTGCAGCCTAAACCAATAACTTGTCCTAGAGTTATTTCGGCTGTGATCATATTATATCTCTTAAGGTTATTCCAATTATATGGTCTTCTGTGATCTACAACATACCATATAATCTACTTATATAGAGATAAAGAACATACATATGCAATCATGAACACAATCAGATAGGAGATTAGATAGTGAACTTAGGAAACATTGTATACAAGCATAAAACGTTCTTGCTTTCAGTATACAAATCCAACAGTGTGATCACGAACCACTCCTCCATTAGCATCACGCTGCATCTGAAAGTCACACGAACCATCAGTGTTCAGCTTCATCCATAGAGACTCCGGAGGGAGTCACCGCACCAAAGTGGAACGAAGAATCCTCCTCACGGGTGGAGCTGGTGGCATGAAGTCAACAAGGGACCACAAAATATAACAATGAGCAGAATCATAAATGTGCATCATACTATGCCAAGTAGGACTCACATGCACAGTATAATGCGAGCGTAAAGAAAAACAACAATTATTATACTTGACCCACATGTATCTAGCCCAAAGCGACTCTCTAGCCTGAAAGCGCCACCACAGCTTGAAGCTGAAGGCGCAAACTAACGAAGAGAAGCGGTGAATACCAAGACCCCCTTCCGCTAAAGACATGCAAATCTGTTCCCAGCTCACCCAGTGAATCTTCCGCTTCTTGCCACAGAACCCCAAAAGAATCGAGCAATCAACTGTTCCCAATCCCAAAGAATACTCTACAACGGCTCCATAACCTGAAGCCTAGGATGTGTAGAGATGAATAGCACTAAGAGTACTCCGGATCAGGGCCAGGCGCTCGCCAAAAGATAGATGACGATGGGACCAACTGTGAAACCTATCAGTCAACTTCTTTATGACGCCAAGGTAGTAAGAAACATGACGATAGCCACGAAAAATTGGGACACCAAGATAGGTGAAAGGCAAGGTACCACACTGAAAGCCCCCAATACTCTGCTCCCACTGTCCATATGACGATCACCAATATAGAAACAGCTCTTGCCATTATTCACCTTCTGCCCAGAAACGACAGAGTAGTGATCAAGGCAATCAACAAGGCGCTACATAAACTCAGTCTTTGCCAGCGTAAAGATAATAATGTTATCATCAGTGAAAAGATGGGAAGTGGGGAATCCTCTGTAAGCCGTCCTATACATCATGTGAGCTGCCCAATATCAGCCGATCTAAGATCCTGGATAAGTAGTCCACATGCAAGTATTTGCCTTTTTACATATTCATATTCCAATTTTGTTATTTTTGGTATTTTATATTAGCATTTCATGAAAGAATTTACACGTTCTATAGTACTTCAAATTCTTTAAAGGTGTGTTCTTCTGTTGATAAATTTATAATGAAGAAATGATGAATAACAAAAAATAATCTCTATTTTCCCTCCTCATTTTCTATAAAAGAGAATTTCATCAATTCTTATTCCTCCTTTTTACTTCAATGAGAGATATTATCACACCAAAAATTGTGAAATTCTCTTTTATAAAAAATGAGAAAAGAAATGAGATATTTAATAAGAGAAATTTTTGTTATCCGTCCTTTTTTATTATAAATTTATTAATGAAAAAGAACGCACCCTAAAATTTACTTTCAACCTCACAACTATGACTATTATATCTACAAGGGTAGTTATCAATATGGGGTATTTTTTCAATTAGAGTGAGCATTTCACAATGAAAAACAAGCAAGGGCTTGACGCACTCAATCAAAGTTTGGATAGTAAGTAAGATTTAGACTCGAGAATACAGAGTGTACTCGACAGATCTCGTTTTAAAAAGCACTTAGAGCATCCACATTGGTTGAGTCAGTTACTGACTTATCCATGCTCTGGGACCACTTATGAGTCAAGGTCTGCATTGGTCCGACTAATCATGCTTACTTATATGAATTAGTTTTGATTTTTGTTTTTATCATTTAATTTAAATGACACAAATTTAAATGACAAATTTAAATAACACATCTCTCGCTTGAGGCGATTCTTTGTCTCGTACTCCTCGGCAAATTTTTTGAGGGTGGAGCGCGTCTCACCCATGAATTCCTCACACTCGGGAGGAGTTGTCGAGCCTTCCGATGCCTTGGCCTTCGCCGCCTTGTTACCTATTGGCCGGGATTTCTTTGCCCGAGACCGAGGTAGTGAAATCGCCGCTCTCCGACGTATTTGTCCTCTTGGGAGGAATGCACGTCTTCTTCGAGGTACAACATTGGACTTTCGGTTCGCCCGGAGAATCCTTTACACGTTCTACCACTTGAATGGAACGTTCTTGATGCGCGATGTGTATAGTGTTTGCGCCTTCTCCCGAATCATGTCGTCTGAGTGCTCAAACGGCCACTTGGCCTTCGCTTCGACCCACGTAGTCTTCTAAAGCTTAACCTCGGAACTAACACTGGCCCAATGAGATTTGATTTGGCGAAGGGTAAACGACTCGTTCAACAAGGCGTTTACGCGTTCCACGACTCTTCCCCAATAGTGTTCGCCTTTTTTGTCAACACCACGAATGGAATTGTTGGTCTCCTCAATCCACACATGAGTGATGAGATTGGTCTCATCGAGATTGTAAGTGTGGCAACTTTTCTTGTCGTCTTGTAGCTCCGCCAGCGTCTTCTCCTTGAATGCCCAAGCCATCCTCCATTGTCGTGGCTGTGGCTCCATCGCGCCTTCGCCCTTGAGTTGAATCGCCCAAATTAACTCCCAAAAAATCGAGATGGTAATATGGATCAGAAAGATCACCAGTCCAATTAGGAGAAAATTAATCAGGGGTATTGGGGTCGTTGGGATCTATTGAAATTGAGAGATATAAGAGATAAGAATAATAGTGTGGAAGAATGAAAAAAATGTGAGATGGGAATAGGTATTTATAAGAGAAAAAAAAAATTAAAAAAGGCAATTGTGTTGTGCCGTTGAGAAAGGAAAAAAAAATAATTTAAAGGCTAAATAGTCGTTGGAAAAGAAAAAGAAACAAACAAAAATAAATAAAATCAGCATGTAACCACTGGAATTCAAAATAAATATGTTTTTTTTATTCAATGCGTAAAGACATGTGCCTGCCTTAAAGAGGCAATGAGCCGAGCTCATCTCATTAGGCCGCAACTCGAGCCAAGGCATACCGCATCGGTCGACTCATAGCTTGGGCTAACTCGAGTCAACCCTATGAACTGACTGATGTGGATGCTCTTTCCAAAATTTGAGGCTTCGAGTGCTTGATTTTGAACTTGAGACTATGAGATCTTTTTAACGAAGATATGTTTCTAAGAATATTTTATACCTTTCTGTGTTAAACTTTTATATAGGTTTTCAAATAGAGAAGTCTCATGAAAAATTAATATGAAATTTTAGATTTAAGAGAAATAAGAACTAGAAAATCCTCAAAATACAAAGTAGGATTCTTAATCAATGCGGAATAAATCAAAGAAATCTGAGAAATGGGTTGATCCTCCTGCTAAGGGCAGTGTAATGCAGAAGCTTACAATGAGGATACCCTAGAGACTAAATTAGATTGCAAAGCAAGTTAATTAACTGATTAATCTCTTTAGGAAGCATGACCTACATAGTTGCATAGATTAATACAATATATGATCTGCTATGTCATTAATTACAAATAACCACAAGCCCAAGCAGAGGAAGAAGACTTCTCTGCCTGTACAACAATGCTTGAGATCAGCAGAATGCATAGTGGCCTTACTTCCTCTGCCGCTTTGTCTCTGCCTGCACGATAATGAAAATAGCTCGGATGAACGAGAGGAAATTAAAACTCTGCAATGCCTAGCAGGTATACTTATGATCGAAACTATAGCGACATAAAATATGTATTCAAGGACAGATAAATTCTTTTCTTGTAGGTTCCTAGAAGGCCCAAGTGTTTATCAAGTAAAAAATATTTTCCACATTAAAGGTGTTTTGTATGATAGCTTAAACAAGATAAGAGGGGTCAGAAACTAAACCAGTTTGCCAAGAAAATAAGCCTGCTTACTTTGCCATTTGTAAGTGAGGTTTCTTGGAGTTTTTTTACGTCTTCATCAGATCCATGTTCAGCGCAAATAAAGTGATCCAATTGCTTTGCCTGTTCCACTGTCATGTCTACACAAGCAGGATGGTACCTACAAAAGAATCACACAACAATCCATTAAGAGAAACATTAAGATAAAATCATTGCACCCACAATAATTTGAGCGCTTCATCAGGGGAAGGGACATGACAAATAACTAAAACTCCACACTGCTTAGAATGATAGAATCTCGAAAGGGCAAAAACATTTCACGAGTACCAAACACAAGTAGCTGCCTGTCCCGATCCATCCCTCTCCAAGTCACTCCCTACCAAAAACATAAGATGAGATCTAAACCGACAAGTACATGAAATCGCGGGTGTTGTGTGCTAAAAAATAATCTCCATATCTTAGGATGAGCACATGAGAGGCAATTGCACATCTGTTACTTAGTGAGATTGACAAAGAGCATACTACAACGAGAAAATTTATGAGAATAAATAATGTGCTCCATATAAAGATAATAAAAAGAAATCAAGTATAAGCAGCAGATTGGTTATTTATGGATGATTCAAAGAGGACAAAGAGGAGTATATTATACCAGCTTAATCTCTCTAGAAGATGACTGGGTGACAAAGAAAGGGTATTCAAACAAAAGAAATGAGCTTTCACAGGAAACCTATAAAACAAGATACTGCTTTATTTACTGTTGACCCAGTTATATAACACAGCTCATGCCTCATGGACAATCTCATCGTGCACTCATCACACCAAATCCATGGTTTCAAATCACGGATTCATCTTTTCACATTTTCAAGGGGAGATATTGAACTTGATGAAGTATCTATTTTATGGAAAAACAACAGAGTCAGGGATAACTCACACACCAGTCTTTGCATTCGTCGCATTGTATCATCAGGTCATCAGGATTGTAGGGCATCTCACATTTGCAATACCTTTCAAAATGTAATCACAGAAAAATCATTTAGTGTCTCCGGAAGACATCATTATGAACCAAAACCACACAATAAAATATGCACCACTCACACCGCCACACGATCTGGCAGAAAAGCTCCAGTCGCAGGTTTATACTCAAAGCGGCAATAGTAATCCTCAGGGCCAACATTCTGCAGCTTAGTATAATTCTTGAAAGAGTGAACAATGCATTTTCCCTCGATAGTGTGAGCACTCTGTGTGTCATGGTGATCTGATAAGAACAATTCCTTGGCTCCATGGAACTGTCTTCTTCCTCCGACTGCTTCCTCTGGCCTGTAGTACCACCTCACCCGGACTTTCATATTGTTACGGTTATCAGCCTCAATCTTCTCCACCCGTGCCACATAAGGCGCGGTGTTACTTTCTGATGGCCGCATCAAGACACAATCTCCAGCTTAATTTCCCCAGAAACACAACAGTAAAACTAAATTCAGAAGCTCAAATACCTATATACCCAAATCTAAAAACATTCATACAGTGTGCTACTAGTAGAGGCCGAATTTCATGCCTAACACAAATAAAATAAACAGAAACTATTATTCCTTAATACTATAGTGCCACATTTATGCTCGTAATTTCTTAGTTAGGAATCTTCACGCCATTGAAGAACATCAGCAAAGATGCCCAGCTCTGAGATAATTACAGCCCCATCTTCATTCCCATAGTGAAACCAAGATTTTTTTGCTATCAAATTTTACAAAATAAATAAAGAAAGAAAACAAAAGGAAAAATGTAAAGAATTCATAAACATGCATGCAGAACACGAGTTCCCCACTGCAATGCTGCATTACAACCATTAATCCCAAGGAAATAACAAAATAACGAAAGCCCATTTCGCAGCAGCACTCTCAAAGCAACACACACAACTTCACAATCCATAAAATTCCCGCATTTCACATAGGTCCACAGAATATACATCTCTCGGTATACCTTTAACAACTTTGTTGGTGCCTCTAATTGTGTAAGAATCTACATCTCTCTTTCCAGGTCTCGTTTTCGCCATGGATAGACTAGTCAGAGAAACTCCTCTCTCTCTCTCTCTCTCTCTCTCTAGAAACAGCAGCCTTCCCGTCGAAGATTTTCGAAACACCGGAAAAAAAAACCCTTCAAATGACGACGTTGAAAGGAACCGAACATAAAAAATTAAAAGCACATTTTAATGGGGGGCTGAATCGGAAGAATCGGGAAACAGAATTACATAAACCCTAGAACTTTTGGGGGGTAAAATTTGCGGTTAAAACAAACCCTAAGAGAGCACTGCTTTGTCCGTATTCAAATGGTATTTATTGGGGGAAATGAGTATAATTTTGGAGTATTAAAAATGGTGTGAAACTACAATTTTAAGAATTAATTATGAGAACTAATCCTGATTTAGAGTTCTTAAACCGTTCTGCTGCAGTCATTAATGATATGCAGAGATGTCATTTGTAGCACTACAGCTTTTTGAGGTTAGGCACTGTCAATGGGAGAGGAAGCGACGTCAATATCATGCCTTGCAGTTTTATTACACGAAATTCTTGAAAACATTAATTTGGGATAAATTTCTTCAAATACTCTCTCCGTACCTCCTTATCTCGAAACACTTTACTTTTTGAGTTGTTTCATCAATTTTGAGATAATTTTTTATTTAGTAAAAAAATTATCTTTTATTTATCTTTTTATTTTTCCACTTTACCCACAAAATATTAGTAGTAGTATTTTTTTAATTCTCGTATCAAAAAAAAAAAGATTTCAAGATAGCCGAAAGTATAGTCTAATCTAATTTCACTCACAAGATGCATTAATATTATTTTAGTTTTTGCCAAATACACATGAATTTATGGATAGTGAAACTTGCAAAAAAAAAATACATGAAGTGTATATATATATATAGGATAGTGAGAACCACAATTTCGTGAGAACATGAGAATTATTATTATTATTATTATTATTATTATTATTATTATTATTATTATTATTATTATTATTATTGCATCTGCTATACAAATTAATGCATCCACTATCAAATATACTGCATTCGAAAAAAATAAATTTTTTGCTCCCTCCAGGATTCGAACACAGGTTCTGCATTCATCCACTAAGATGATGCATCCATCGTAGATCTTGAAGATCGAATGGTTTAAAATGGTTCTCGTTCTTATTTTGTTTAGTGGTTCTTATTTGAATCTCTCCACACACACACACACACATATATATATATATACATATATATATAGGGGGCTGCTCCAATGAGACCCCCTAATTTTAGTGAGATCTAGGGCACGATCTGGTGCGTTTATTTTATTAATCATATGACCGATATTGTATCTAAAGGGTGATTTTTTTTCGCAGGGTTCGAATCCTGGAGGGAGCAGAATATTTTAAATTTTGTTATTCATCAATATATACTGCATTGTTCATCAGTATATACGGCCATGTTCATCAGTATATATGTTTTATTCATTACGAATTTTTTAAATTTTATTTTTCATCAGTATATACATCTTGTTCATTAGATATACGTTTTGTTCATTAGTATTATATGTCTTATTCATTGTCCTAGTGTTTCACGAAAAATATGGGGTCTCACTGGAGCGCGCCCCTATATATATATATATATATATATATATATATATATATATATATATATATATCATCAAATAAATTACTACACGCAAGTGAGACCTTTATATCACATAAAAGTTGAAAATATATTACACAACACGCATGCACACAGTACTTTACACTTTACACCATATAAAAATGAAAAAAAAAATACCACATCACAGATAATTAAACGGAATTGAACCCAAAACATTTTTCTAAAGAAGAATCTTTAGATTCTCCAGCTTGAAAATAGAAAATCTGGATAGTAGGGACTTGATTTAGGAGGTAGCAGGCGATTGGTTCAGAACGTTGATGTCGTTGTTCGAACCGGCGACACCGAAGAAGGCATGCCAAATCCACAAATCGTGGGATGCAACGGCCTCCAAGATCAAGGTGGGCTTCCCTTGATCACCGTGTGTATATGCGCCATGCCACGCCTTTGGGCAATTCTTCCATGCCCAATGCATACAATCAAGACTCCCGAGCATCCCAGGAAATCCGTGTCGCGCCTCGTGCATCTGAAGAAGGCGTTGGACACCCGCCGCCATAGGACATTGAAGATACTCGACACCATATGCCCGGATGACAGCTCTACAGAATTTTTTTAGGCATATACGCATTGTCGTGTCAGCTTGGTGCCGGTGATCTTTGAGGCCAACCGACGATACTACCAGATGAGCTACTACTTATGTGATGGCATATATCCAGAGTGGTATTGCTTCGTCAAGAGTCCACCGATGACGACCAATTCAAAGGATGCGAGGTTCAAGAAGATGCAAGAAACATCACGAAATGATGTCGAACGTGCCTTTGGAGTGCTTCAATCTCGATGGAAAATCATTCAAAGTCCGGCGTGGAGTTGGTACGTCGAGCATCTCAAGGACATCGTGATGTGTTGCATCATTCTCCATAACATGATTGTGGAGAACGAAGGTGAAGCGGCTACCCACTGGAGAGATGACGACGTAGGACACAGGGCGTCTAGCAGTGACTCGACGGAGAATGCTTGAGCAACCCCGCCTAGCTTCGAGGAATACGTGCAAAGATATGCGATTCTCCGAGATAGGCAGATACATGCTTAGCTCCAACATGATTTGATCGAGCACGTTTGGGCACGTTTCGGACCTCTAGGGCCGAAATAGTTATTTTAGGATATGTTTTAAATTTTTAAGCTTTATGTAATTTTTAGGATTTTAAAATTAATGCAATTTTAATTTGAAGTAATTTGTCTTATTTAAATTTGTGCAATTAAATTTAAATAAAATATACAAAAATCAAAACTAAAAAGATCAAGTAAGAGATCAAGTCATCCCACTGTGGCCTCCTTACTCATTGTGGTCCCCCCTTCTATCAAGTAAGCTCTTTACTCAACCATTGTGGATACTCTAATCTATGATGGCATGATGATTACATTTAATATATTTCTTTTATTTTTGTAAAAATTTCATAGCTGCTATTTAAGTATATATTTGAGTAAAATCGTATTTATGTGCAATAATCTACGAATCACACATGATGAATAAATTGTTGATATATTCAATATGATACAAAAGGGGTACAACTGTATTCTTCCAAAAATTTAAAAGCATTACTAGTATATGTAAAAAATAAAAGGGTTAATAGCCAAAAAATACACGAACTATCACCAAATTTATAAATTGCACATGACCTTCAAAAATAGCCTCAGAATACATATAATACATATGTTGGAAGCAGTTAGAAGTGGCCTTAGGGAGAGACAATTTCAGAAGTTAAAACATGTTGAAAGTGTGTCTGATGTGTTAACACCTGCTGTTAGAAAAAAAGTTGAAAAATTGAAGAGTTTGGCTAGGTTCTGTACAGCTCACCCTGGGCTAGGGGGTAAGTTTGAGGTTGAGAACAAGGATGATAGATTCATAGTTTCTTTACCTGAAAGAAACTGCAGCTGTAGAGTTTGGGAGCTCACTGGCATTCCATGTATCCATGCCATTTCTGCTATCCATTTCATGAAGGAAGATCCAGCCAATTATGTCCACAAGTACCTGACTACTGAGACCTACTTGAAAGCATATTCATATCCATTGGAGCCAATAAATGGTGAAAGACAATGGCCCAAGGCAGTAGGCTATCCAGTTCAACCTCCACAAGTGAGGGTGATGCCTGGGAGGCCAAAGAAGAAAAGGAGAAGGGATCAGGATGAGAAGGATCCCAAAAATCCTTCTAGACTGACTAGGGCAGGGACTGTTATGACATGCCAAAATTGTTTTCAGTTAGGTCACAATTCCAGAGGGTGCAAGAATGAGACTGTGGAGAAAGAGAAGCCAGAAAAGAGAAAGCCAGGAAGACCAAGGAAACACCCTATGCCAGATGATGATGTGAACTCAGGTGGAGCAAGTAAGAGTAAGAAGAAGAGTAAGAGTAAGACCCTAGCTATGGAACGAGCACAGGTACAAGCATCATTTTCATATTTTCCAGTCATGCAGAATTTGTTTGATTCAATGTTGATTCTAACTATGTTTCTAATGCTTGTTGTAGGCATCAAAGGGTGTAGGGCACTTTGTGGGAGAGGAGACAGGAAACTCTTACATTTGCTCTGGGAGTATAGTGCATCAAGTACCAAGAGGGGAAGAACTATCATCTCAAGTGCCAACCCAACAATCCCAAACCAAGAACTGACTGTTGAAGCTGTCCTTATTTTGAAGTGGTTTTAAATGTCCAAAGTTAGCTCAGAAACTTGTTTTTGAAGTTCAAACTTATGAGACTCCTATTACTATGTATTTTGTATTTTCTTTTGCTGATGAAAGACAAATTCCATATTATATGAATGGAGCCATATTTTATTTTGAAGATGCCAATGTGTCTAATACAAAATGCCACTGCAGATTTCCATATTTTCATTACCAACAATTCAATGTCCATTGCACTTGAAAATTGGACAATACAATATGTATATGAAAATAGGATACTAAACAACAAGTTGAAGCACTAACATGTTCAATCACTAACCATAGCTTAATCTAGTAATCATTTCTACAAAATGAGTGACATCGAAACTGCATAAACCAACACTCCAAAACAAGCACCATACATGAATTGCTTCATGTTGACGAATAGCTTCTTGTTGTCTTTCTTTTTCTTTTTGAGATGCTTAATCTCAGCCTCCAACTGTCGGATTCTCATCATGTCCGCTTCAAGATACTGTTGTTGTCGGTAGTATTCGCCAATCCAGAAAGTTAGTTTCGATTCACCATCATCTTCTTCTTCTGCCTCTCCTATCGGAGTCTCGGGATCAACCCAATGCCAAAATCGACACTGAGCCTTAATCTGCATAATAGGGTTATACATTGTGAAAATCGACACTTAAACTAAACCCATTAATGAAAATCGACACTTACATCTTTCTTCGGACAACATATGAACCTCCGTCCAGGGTTTTGTTGTGTTTGCGACGTCATAAGCACGACGCGGCTTCCGCAGTAACACTTTGTGGTCGTGTCGAACATGGCCGAACCGCCGGAGGAGGAAGATTTAGCACAAGCCATGGTAATTGTTGTGAGAGGAGAATGATCGAGAGAACCTAATTCTCACAATTTCATTTGATTTGGAATTCATAAACATAATCTCACGAAATAAGTAGATGATCAAACAACACAAAACGACGTCGTTCGTGTCTTTTAGAACGACGTCGTATAATATCCCGTCCGGCGTGTCCACGTCAACTTTTCGTTCAAGCAAAATATGCCATGTCAGCTTTATAATAAGGCCGGAGCAAAAATTGTGGAAAAATTGAACGCGGGCCTAAATTCAGGGAAATCCAGACAAAATTTAAAGTATATGGAAAATTTGAAAATCGGGCCAAAGTTCATGTGTTTTAGCGTAATTAACCCATTCTTTTTCGATGAAACTTATGAAACAAATAGGCATATATAATATAGTGTTTGACAACAAATTGAATGAAAATCAATTTCAGTAGAAGTCAGTTCAGATTGCGCAGGATGTATATCAGCACAGCTGAAGAAGCAACTAATGCTGAAACAGTAGACTGGATCAGCTGAAATTGTCAGTTGAACTAATGTATCACCTGATGTGTTGAATTTTCAGTCGTGCTGAAAATTTTTGTCTGTTGACATGAATATGTTGATTGATGGGATTGCTGGCTAATGAAGTTTGCTGATACTGAAGGAGTTACACAGTGGTTATTTTAAATCTTATAAATAGTTATAGTCGTGGCACACAACATAACACATGAAAAATACTCAATATACACAGAGCACATATTTTTTAAAGAAACAGAATAAAGTTAGAGACTGGGAATTGCACATCGTTGCGACTAAGATCATTTTCTCACTCAATCATATAACTATATAATTTATTGCCATTGATAGTGAATCTTTTCTGGTGACCTCATGTGGACGTAGATCTTTACGATCGAATCCATAAAATTCTTAGTGTTATTTTATTTAGTTTATTTAGTTTTCTTTGTTGCGTCATCAATCCATTAATCAAATCTCAACAATTAGTGTCGTTTGTGGGAAGCAGTCCACGACAACAAAGTTTGAGACTGAGAAGTTCACCGAGAAGACTGGTTCCGGCCTGTGGAGAATCAAGATGAAAACAATCTTGATTCAACAAGGATTGGTTGATGCCCTGAAAATCGATGAACCATTGAAGGAAGGGAAAAATAAAATTAAGAAGGCATAAAAGATGGAAAAGACACACAACACGATTATTCTTTGTCTCTGAGACAAAGTGCTGCGTGAAGTAGCGAAGGTAAATCCTGCGGCGATGGTCTGGGCAAAGCTGGAATCCCTATACATGACGAAATCTCTCGCAAATCAATTGCATATGAAGCAGAAACTCTATGCCTACAAATTGACAGATGATAAAGGCATAGAAGATCAACTTGAAGACTTCAACAAATCTCTTGGTGATTTAGAAAATATAGGCATCGTAGCCGAAGCTAAAGATATATTTTGATTATTCAAAAGTATTTTATTAGTTTATAAGAATAGTTACGTATAATTATACAATACTTTGATAAATTTTGATTTTCAAATTCTATTCTGCAAGTTCAGAGATTTGCATCACTATTTTCAACACCCAAACTGAAACCTTACATCAAAAATAATTTCAACCCCAAATCCAGTGGCATCTACCTTAAGGAATTTCACAAATAATTTATGAGCATTTCCCTTAATTGAAATTGCTTAAATTCAAATGAATTCGGGTACATTGAATGTGGTTAATAAAATAAAGTCGAGCTCAACTTAACAAAATAATATGATTGAATTTGATTGTATTCAATTTGGTTATGTTTGAACATGAGCAATACAACAACTAGTGATTTCAGAAATTACAAAACAACTCAGAAATTTAAATCAACAAAGAAATATACTCCCTTCGTCCTGTAAGAGTGTATCACATTTTTCATTTTCGTTTGTCTCATAAAAGTGTATCACTTCCATTTTTGGATATGGCCCCACTTTTTCCTTTTAACCACAACTACTCATTTCTACATAACTCCACAACCACATTTCCACTCAACACTTTATCTACCAACTTTTTTCTTAAAACCCGCAGCATCCCTTGTGTGATACATTCTTACGGGATAGAGGGAGTATAATATAACAACATTTCTCAATATTAAATTACCACTATCAAAGATATATACCCAAATATTGGATTATATTTAATCGTTATCGTGGTAAGTCAAAGCAGTGTATAATAAAATTTGTATGCACAAAATTATTAATACAAAATAAGAAATAACAATTTCCTAAGACCTCGTTCTAAATTTTGTCAATCATTTATACCTTATCTCATTGTGAATCCAATTTCAATGTTATACCACACAAGTATCTACAATCAGCCAAGATAAATTAATTTCACAACTTGGATACTTTTGTCGTTACCAATAGATTGTCCAAATCTAATTAGATTGTGAACTTGATTTATTTAAACAGATTATCCATGTGAGCTTCTGTGATCGTCTATTACCACATGATATTTATATAGAATCAAAATCTATTGCAGTATAATTAACAAATAAATACAATGCAAACTATATGACAAAATATTTATTCTCATTGATAAGGTTACATGGTTAATACAAGTATAGCATCTAAAACATGTTTTTTAGTGTACATAACCCTAGTAGGGAGAGAGAGGGAGAGGTGGTGGAGAATCATGTGCTAATTGCGTAGAAAGAGAGATGATATGAACATGGAAGGCACTGTTGAAAATTATAGATAAAATTTTATTTTGTTATATAAAATTGGCTAAAGTAATATATTAACTTATATATTTATAGGTTGGGATACAATGAGAATACTATCTTTCGCGAGAAATGAGAATAACAAATAAGTCAACATAAATCTACGAGTAAATTTCTTGTAATGCACGAATAGTCTCCGTATTCAATAATGTGGCAATATATTCACCATCTCCGAAATTCGAACCTAGGTTTGAATGGATTTTCATGCATTAATAGTTGTTTATTCGTAGATTTATATTGGTTTGTTTATTATTCTCATTTCACACGATTAATTCGAAAAGATATTAGTTATATGATTTGAATATCTGACGTTCCAGATTTTATTCTCATTTATCACCATATTTGATCATTCTCACTCGATCTTTTCTTTATATTTACAATCAATTTATTATTATAATTATTATTAATTTTTGTTCAAATAAAATGATTATTTTAATTTTTGGCTACACTAAGCCCATGTTTTGTAGGCCTTATAAGGGCTTGCTTGATTAATAATATGAGGTTATCTGGACATTTGGTAGCCCATGCTATTAATCAAGCAAGCTCAACATAAAGTGAAGGCTCTACTCTATTTCAATGTTCCTCCTTTAATTTTAATAGCTCACAAACCCTATTATTATTAAAGAGTAAAAATAAAAAATGCTCACTTTTGATAAGTTGTAATGAAAAATGTCCACTTTTATAAAATTATTGTGTTTATGCCTAGTTGACTAAATTACCCTTAGGGGTTGTTTGACTAGTAGGTCAGGTTTTGACATTATTAAGAAGTCCAGCTTAAAAATAACGTGTGTTGGGCCATGGGTATCTATACTTTGTGTTTGGTGTGTTAAGTTAAAATGTGCGGAATGAGAAATTCATTGTTTGATAAAAAAACGTTGGGTGATTGACTAAATTATGAAATACCCTTTTTATCCCTGGTAATATTTTGGAATGACAAGCGGTGCCCTCATTTTTTCGATTCCCGCCTTAATAATCTAATGTATTTTGTTTCAACGAAATATAATGTAAATTCCCATTTGTACCTCATTTTCGAAGCATTTGAAGACCGCAACTGTGGGTTTCTTCTCGAGAAGTAAATTATGAAATTCAGGACAGAGGTCACGAGTTCTACATAATAAGGTATGGTATGTCGATCTTATTTCTTGATTTAGTTGTGGCTAAGGTTCGATGCGTTTTACTCTCAATTTCATATTATGATTTATGAACAAATTTTGTAAATTTAATTGGGACTTTATACACATGTATATACGTTTACTTTGTTGGTTATGTGATGGATTATACAATGTTATCTAAGTTTGGGCTTTTTGTATATGCATCTTTGCCCGTATTTTTTGTTGATATCGCTTGTGTGGTCGCATGAAATTCGATCCTGCTAAGTAGGATATGGTGTCTGTGTGTGCATGTAAAGCATGAAGCAGCGAGATGGGTCGCAGTCGCCAGGGCAAGCCTGATAAATCACGTCGAAGTTGGACAATGAAAGTAGAATCAACGCTTCTGGCCTCATTGAAAGAATTAGTTGTGCAGGGGTGAAAATCCGATTACAAATTTCGGGCGGACTATCTTACTAAGCTTGAGGATGCAATGAAGAAGGCTTTCCCCGGTATAGATTTGAAAGGTGTATCTCATATCAACTCAAAAATATGTGCTTCGAAGAAAAATTATTACAACTTGTCCGCGATGCTTTCGCAGAGCGGTGTGGGTTTCAATGCGAATGGCTACCATATGATTGACTGCACGAACGAGCAGTGGGAGCAAATAGTTAAGGTAAATGATTTAATTCGTCAGTTGATGCATTGTAAATATATGTGCACTTACAAATGTTTCTTTTTTATTGGATTGTGTAGTGCGATGCGAATGCACGGCTTATGAGGTATAAGTCTTGGCTACTTCTTGAAGAGTGGAAAGAAGTTTTCGGCAAAGACAGAGCTACATGGAGCACACTGAAGATCTAATGGACGTTGTCAATGATATGCATCACCGTGATAACATGGATCATGGTGCAGACAATGGTGAGTATCATGTAAATTTAGATGATATTGTTGAAGACGAGGGCATTGGGGACAGCGTGTGCCAGGGGCAAAAAGGTGAGGGTGCTGCTGTTAGAAGCCATGGCAAGAAGCGGAAGGCTGGCGATAAGATGGGCGGCGTCAATGAGTTGCTCGGGGAAATTAACCGTAATACCGATAGGAGAACTTGGCAAAATGCATTGGCTTTGAATTTGACTTGAGAAAATCTCGAAAAGAAGTGTTCGAGCATGTTAACCAAATCCCAGGTTTGTCTCTCAAGGAAAAATTCGACATAAGCGAGCTTCTCGTGTACAAGGTGGAAAGATTAGAGTTATTCCTTGGGCTGCCGACGGAGGCTCGGCTTGCGTATGCTATGCGCCTGTTGCAAGGAAGGAGCAAATTATTTTGAGGTCCTGCATTTTCTATGCTATGCGCCTTTTGCTTAATGCCGTATATATTATGCGCTCGCTAGTATTTTATTGATATATAGACAAGACTCGTAAAACTATAGTAACTAAACCGATGGAAGACTTATATATGTGTATTTTGTTGCTTTTAGAATGTAATGGTGACAATATTTTCTACGCTAATGTATAAAATTTGTTGGTTTCCTGTTTATTTCTCATATGTTGGTTTACTGCTGGATCAATTAGAAAGGTTCATTTTACTTTTGTGCATTGTATATGCATCATGCATTCTTTATTTTTGAGACATTGTCACCATAGTTGGGTAGCGAACGAAATATTATGTTCATAACATCCAAAATAACATGGGTTACTTTTATACATAAAATGATTCTTAAAACGATGCTGCCTTGAGTTTATTTAAGGGCCACATTCGATAACATTCAAGACAAACTAATAACATATATATGCATCATAAAGTCGAAGCATCGACTGTCGAAATAAGTTCTCCTATTATGGTCAACTACCTGTGAGTGCTTGATGATGCACATGAGCTCTCGAGAACGTCAGTAGGGAGGGTTATCGCCATCATGAGGCTTTGGGGGAAACGCATTGCACAGTGGGAACATTGGCCTTATAGATATATGTGGCCACTTCACATATACATGTGAAAAGGGTTTGGCAGGTTGCACTACGTCAGCAGATGATGCATCGTCGTGAAAGAGCTTCCGTGCAAGCTTAGATGGGCCCATCAATGCAGGAGACATCACCTCTTCGTTGGAGGATGGGCTGTCCATATCCAAAGTGTAACTACTTGGGATTACGATGATGTCGCGCGAGGGCTCGAGCTTAACGTGCTACGAGATAAATGCGGCACACATTCGATAGTACTCGGGCTCGCCCTTGCAATAGTACGCCTGGGGTAAAAATATTCTCCTGCATGTAGGTGTTGGCACCGAAAATAATAAGAATCAAAGTAAGAAAGTTACAACAAAAAATTAGAAACTTACCGTAAAGACGTGTACCTAAAAATTGTCAGTTGCGACGATCCTGTTGTTCTCATGATCCCAATAGGTCTCAGGCACGCACATTATGTAGTTGTACAAGTTGTAACGTCCACGAAGTACCTCAAGCCGATCCTCAATATCGACAAGCCGTAGTGTCTTTTCGAACTTCTTGTTGATCGCGACGGAAGCTACAAGTAAGACATGAGGCGACTTGACGCGGTGTAGCTGCACAAACAAGGATTAAACAAGACTCAATACTCAATTTTGCATCGCCGAACAAAGATTGAACAAGAATACCTCTTATTCTAGATTCCATCTCGACCAACAGCACTTGTGCGAGTAGCATGGTATCCATTTCTTTCTTCCACTTGCTATCGTAGAAGTACCACCCTTGCTTTGGAATCTCTGAGAACCTCATGCCAATTATATATTCGATAGTTTAAATTATGAAGTTTCAAATATGATTGCAGTGGGCTGTGAATGGAATCTATATATAGCCTTATGCAATATGTATTAATTTAGATGGATGGCATCCATAGCAAGTGTGCATATACTCGAGTGGCTAGGTATCACTTCAAACTTTCATTATTTTGAATTCTACTTGAAAAAAATTACGGTTATCCATTATTTGATTTTGTAATGAGCTCAATTAATGGCTGGAGGTGTCATTAATATCAGGTAATATTAGCTAATTGCCAAGAAGCTCTTGCAAAATATATCCTGCTGCACACGTATTTCATAGATGGTGAGCATATTTATTGCCATTATATTCACTAAAACTTTTTTAAAAATGAAATAAACATTCAACAATAATATATAAGTTTTTATGTAAATATATATTGAGGCCATTTTTTTCCACAAACTTCCCTGTTATACACCGTAAAAAAATCTAGCAAATATTATGTATTCTCATTTCAAAAAAATAACAACAATATCGTATTGGAAAGGCCAAATCATCAAGTTACCAAATCATAAAACAACACAAAAGCATCAATTTACCAAATCATCAAAAGACCAAGAGCAATGAAGGTACAAAATCATCCAAAAAGATCAAGATTATTCATCGCATGACTTTGACTGTTTGAACATGAACTATCAGTTCGAAAAACAAAAAAGAATGCTTAAGTTTTTGGTCCATAGAAGTTTTCTGACGCAGCAAGCAAGCAACACAGATTAAAAACAAATGCTCGAGCAAGTGCTTGTTTATGCCCAACAACATATATTACACAAAATGCCACCATAAAAGCATTATATGAGCTTCCCAATGGTCGCTCCGAGTAGGAACAAACACACCCATAGCGGTCAGTTTTTGACCCCCAGTTTGAAGGTTTTGATCCTCATGCACTCAATGCTCCTCGACATAGCTCATGTAGTGCGTGCTCGAAGATGCACCATCGTCCCCTTGAACCGGCATATAGTTATAAGCATGAGATGACTGGGGATTGCAAGATACAACTTGTACACCATGATGGACTTCATCCCACCACATAAAAGACTCGGGATGGTTCTTGTTGATGGGGCATTTGTAGTAAAAGCGACCCACATTTTGAGCTTGCTTGCCTGCACGCATCAAAATCATTGGTCCATTGCCACAACTGCAAAGTATCGCATGATTCCAGCCAAACCCACGCCCCTCCATTAACATGCTTGTACAAAAAACAAAACGAATGTTTATTATAAACTGAGCCACCGTATAAAGTACAGTTGCAAATCCATAAAATAAGAAGTGATTCTTAAACATATCCATGTCAACATATATAAACTTAGCCAAATCAAACACAAGTGACAAAACACATTTTCATGCTTCAAGTTCAAAAAAGCTAGCACAATTCAATCAATGTTCCCATGCTTATAACATAAAGAATAACTAATGCAGTCCATAAATAAGAACCTCTCAGTTTTGATGCATATACTGTTGCCACATCGTATTTGCTATAGCATCCATATAGGCAGTCCAAACATGTGACGGCTCCACAACATCTACAAATTCACCGTGATCGGGCTCAACAAATTGGTTGTCATTTAGAAGGTTATCGAATGCTTGCTCTATCGGATCTACAACATTCTCACCGCGAATGAAATTATTGATGAGAAAGCATGCCATAATTAGTCTATTTTGCACCTCAACGGGGTAGAATGTCGTGCTCCGTAGTGTACCCCACCTCATTTTCATTATCCCAAACGCTATCTTTATTGCGTTGCGTGCCCTCATGTGGTGCAAGTTGAACAATTCTTCAGCAATTTGGGGTCGGGCGGCTGTTGGACCCCACTCCTTCAAGTGATATTGCACACCTTTGTATAGTGATAGGAAGCCCTCAGAGTTTGCGTATCCATTGTCACATAGATAGTATGAACCTTATGCATAAACAAGGAACTCAGTTACAAAATAGCCTACCTATTCTCATTAATAATGCATACCTAACAAAGAAAAAAGCAAATTGACTAATGTGTGAGTGAATGTGACACCCTTAAGGACTTTAAAGTCGTTTACTCGATTAAGGGCATCATGTAAGATCCTAGCGTCCGCAACCAACCCCTCCCATCCAGGAAGAACGTAAATAAATTTCATATTTTGGTCACACACTGTTAGAGTGTTAATTGATATTTGCCCCTTCCGTGTTTGGTACTTTGGCTTATCATAATTAGGAACCATTACGTCAATGTACGCACTGTCTAAGGCACTTAAGCAACCCTAGAAAAAGGAAGAACACATAAGTAAACAAAGACAAATGGATTAGTCAGTCACACTGCCCACAAGTCTACCCATTCTTATGTAACTTAATCACATTCATTTTTTGAATCGTTTAAGGACATGATCTGGAAAGGAAAGAATATATATATTCACCTTGAACCACTTCCAACGTGGATCAGTCAAGTCCTCGGCCACAGTCGTTGGTTTCACTAATAGAATGATATGCAACCTCAGTACAGCTTTTAGAACTACATGCACATAATGAGAAATTGTTTGCCCGGAACGCCAAAAATCAAACCCGACGACCCTGTTCTTCTTATGATGTGCCAACACGGACAGAAACATAGCTACCTGCTCCTCCACACTGACATATCGACCATTACTAAGACCACCTAACTGTCTCAACAACAAACATAACCTACCAAAGGTATTTCGATCCATTATTAGGTTCGGAATACAATCGGTATCACTGAATCCTACCATCTTATCTAGATGCCTCACCTGATCAGGGATCAAATGAAGCATTCCATACGGCTCAATTAGGACTTTCATTTTTCATTTTCTAGTTCTGATCCGTTCTATAAAATCGACCACGATAACAAGTTGCAGCATCTGAGATCGTAATATCTCCTCAATAACCAAAATCACACTTGCATTCCAATTTTCCATAATTGATAACTCTGTGAACGCAAAAAAGGCCCAAATTTTAAACAATACAGTTGCACATACAGAAGTCTAAAAAATAGAGCAAAATCGAGCAGATGTAGTATGTTGTGGATCATTATGACACGTTTCATGAGAAATCAATATGAAACAAGTTAGCCCAACACATTCGTGGCTTCCAATCAATACCAATCACTGGCATTTATCAGGGAATCCCTAGATTTTGTAAAGGCACAACTGAAATAACAAAATGGCAAAGTAAACTTACTCGACGTCGTCGGCGTTGTGGATATACCTTGCGAAGACAGTGCCTACACCAACCGATGGACTTCGAAAACCCTATATGCACCTCGCCGGTTCAACATGATCGATTGAAGCTACAATACAAAGGGATTGGGTGAATTTCAGGTAGAGTTCAAACCAAAATTAGGTAAGAGATACTCACAGACAAACTACCAGGTGAATGCTTCAAGAAATCGAGGGCTTTAGCAGTCCCAATTCTTTGAAATCTATTGATAGGTATAAATCGAGAAAATTGAAATTTTTTCGATCACTGTGACGCGGGGCAAAATAGATAGATCGAAAATACAAATCTTTTGATAGATCTATGATTGGATTAAAGTTTCATGTGTATTTGTGGTATTTCAAAAAGTTTAGTTTAATAAAAATTAGGACTTTCATGCCTATGTGTTAATTAAGTGAATTGGGTTAGAATAATTGAAATTGAGCATGATATTAGAGTCTAATTATGTTTGGTTAGGTCAATTGTTAGATATATAAAATTTTGACTTAGTTTAATTTATATAAGTTTTCGAGTTCTCATATGTTGAGAGGTCAATGATTGGTTTAATGAGGTTTAATTGCTTTACGATCATTATGTGAATGTTTGTCATGCTTTAATTAAGAGTCTACGTTGATGCGTGAGTTTTTCTTCGAGATTAGTTTGCATGATATAAGAGAATCTATGTATGTGTAATGAGTTATGTGATGTATGAGGTCATATATGAGTAATTGAGTACTTTTGAGCATGAAAATGAGATGAGAATTGAAACGATGCGTTATTTGAGACATTTTCTTTGAGATTTGAGTTTGAGATGTAAGAGAAGAGTCAAGTTTGAGTTGTGATGAGTAATATGTTGTGCTTGAATATTTTTGAGTGCTATAAGTGCTTAAGTTGAGTTTTGAGGAGTTTTCATTGAAGAAGTGTAGAGTTGAGCATGTTTGCTTGTGTGTTCGGGAGATGTTTTTCGTGACGCACTGACCTACTGATTTCGAAGGGTTTTTGTTACCCAAACACCTTGAAAATTTTATGACACGTTTATATGAGAGTCTTGAGCATACCAGTAAAAGTTCAAGTCATTTGGACTTCGTTTACTATTTTTATAAAATGTAAAACCAAAACTGCTATGTCCTGCCAAAATATTCGGTGAGTAGCCAATAGAGTCGCATTTTCCAGTATCTTTCCCTAACTTATTGGAGTCCAAATTTTATTGTTGAGACATGAGTGTCTTAGATAAGTACCCACCAAATTTCAAATATTTTCGGCAACGTTTACTATTTTTCAAAAATAAAATATTTCGATTGCTCAAAACTGCCGAATATGGTAGACTGTAGTAAAACAGTCATATCTCCTAAATACTTAATCCTACTTTTTTTTGAATGAAACTAGACTCAAAAAGGTTTCAAATGGCATAGGTCACGACTCCAGTGGAGTTCTGTGCCGAGTCTGGTGACGTTTTTAGCTCGAGTCAGTGCAGAGTGAAGCTGGTTTGTGACTTGTCAATGTGTGTTTTGATATGCTTATGTGATTATGCTTGTTTATGTGCTTTTGCTATGAGTTTGATCCGAGTTGAGAGATAGGTCGAGAATAGGATTTGTGAATCCTTAGAAGTTAAGTATACTTAGGGATCGAGATGTTTTTGGGTAAATAGAAGATGAGTGATGAGTTATCGTTGAGACAAGTTTGAGTTTAGTAATGAGTTCTAACTAAGGTTTGTTTTATCACATGAACCTTCGATGACGATGATGATGGTTTATGAAGGCCGAGCGAGACGAAGAAGTAAATCGCCCGTTTTCTTTCCGAAACTAAGCGAAGGACTTCAGGTGAGCAATATTTTGAGTATACGTATATCATTCGAGCTTTCTAAAATGATTTGATGATGTTATGAGTTTATCAAATGTTTTGAGATAAATAATGTTTGAGAATTGTTTGACTTGCCAATTTTTGATGTTGAGCTTGTATGTTACCCTCTACTGATGAGATGATACGAATTCGGTCCTGCCACAAGCGGGATTTTGTGCACAGAGGTGACTGTGAGCCGTCTTCGGGTCGGCCGGTCACGGTACTTGAGAGGGAGGCCTACTTCTCAGTACCTTTGATGATGATGAGTTGTAGATGTGATACATACATGATGAGTACTTTGATAGCGCTATCGTTTCTTTATGATGACATGTTTATTAAAAACTGCATGCACAGATTCATTTACGCTAACTTTATTCCTGTGTATTGCTGAGATGTGGCAAGTTTCAAACCTATAGCTCTAAGAGCACCTTTCTTATTTTTCGGCGTTTGCCCACTGAGTATTATGTACTCACGCCCTGCATGTATTTCTAAATGTGCAGGCTAAGCAGGGAGCGAGATTGGTCTGGTGCTGGTGGGGGAAACGTTTCAATCGATGTATTATATTATTGTTTTGCCTTTATGATTGATAGAGTCTTGATAATTGAAATACTTTGTTTTTCTTTTGAAATTAAGCAATTCACTCGCGGTTATATGTCTTCATACATATAATCGATTCGCCTTTTGCTGCGATACTCTGCATATTATGATTCCTTATGAAAAATGAGCTATACCCGTTTTGTTTTTGTTCTTGAAATTCCCAATATTTATGGAGTTATGACGATATTGACGTTTATACCCCTGGAGTTGATTTATGAAGATTTCCTTAACACTTTTTCATGCGAGCTTTCGCTTGATGTTCAATATATTATTCTTGTCTTTTATTATTTTAAAATAGTCGTATCGATACTCGTACCCCGCTATCATTAGCGTCGGGATCGGGCTGCGACAAAAACAGTCTTTACACGTAATAAATGACCAGATTTTATGTTTTTTCAATTAGTGACCAAATATCCCTCTTCAAAATGGCTATTTCAAAAGTGCTCTCTAATTAATATTATTGCCTGATAGAAATATTACAACTATAAATTAAATTAGTTTAATTGATGATTTTAACCTTATATAAATTGAAAAGTATTTTAAGATAAAAGATAAAAAAAGAGGTTATATCGTAACCCTCGGTCGTCGTCCCCCAACCTCAAAATGAACTCGTGCAACCGCCGAGCTAGTACAATCGGCGCCTCTCCCCTTTCCTCCCTTCCCCCACCCCCCTTCCCTCCAAAACACCAAAATGCACAACACTCAA
The DNA here is from genome assembly GCF_028751815.1 of Salvia miltiorrhiza. Classification (NCBI taxonomy): domain Eukaryota; kingdom Viridiplantae; phylum Streptophyta; class Magnoliopsida; order Lamiales; family Lamiaceae; genus Salvia; species Salvia miltiorrhiza. The sequence goes on from NC_080388.1 coordinate 14,342,783, forward strand.
AGGATAGCGAATTTATACCAGTTTTTTCTTTCATCAATACCGAATGTGTAACATCCCAAATATTTAGATTTATATATAAGTTGAATTATTAGTATTTTTCTTGTATAGTTTATTATTTTTTTAAATAATTACATGATCGATGTAGATATGCACCATTAATTTTATTATTATTATTATTATTATTATTATTATTATTATTATTATTATTATTATTATTATTATTATTATTATTATTATTATTATTATAGTGATTATTCTAATAAAAATAGATTTGTGGCAATCCTTTATAGATTAGGTTAATATGTATAGTTACTTACTCTTAATCGAACACATAGATAAAAGAAATATATGTAGGCAATCATTATATGTATGTATACGAAAGAAAATTTATTTAATGCTTTTGTTCTTTAAATTTTAGATTTGGATTGATGTCTCAATTGTAGTTTTTTTTTTTTTACATTGCGCATTGATCGAATGGTCTATATGAATGGGAGGCTATTTAAATATTTAGTTAATTCTTATTCTGTTATGATTAGTTTTAATAATTAGATTAATCTGTATTTGGAATATAGCTTAAAATAGTAATATTTCACTAAACAAATTCTTTATATTATAGTATATAAATACGTATATATATTTGAGTGATCAAAGGGATTTACTCAAATCAAATTCTCGATTATCATTACTTTTCCCAAAAACTTGTATATATATATAGGTCACATGCGCATAACAACACAGAAAAAAAAGCTCTGATATATTTGTTTCTTTAATTTCTTTGTTTGTACGCATAGTGGAGTTTTTATTTTGAGCACTAACGATTCGTAAAGTTTTCCAAAGCGATTTTAAGGTGAGGGATTTTACGCTTATTCATATAGTTATATATATTTTTATTATCGCGCTTGATTACTTGTTTACGTGCATCTTATGACTATGATATTATGTGAGATCATGGAATCTAAGCCATTGATCTATGTTATGTGCGATCATGGGACCTAAGCCATTGATCTATGTTATGTGCGATCATGGTACCTAAGCCATTGATCTATGTTATGTGTGATCATGGGTAGGGGTGTCTAAACGGGGCGGGTCGGGTACCCTACCCGAAATTTGCGGGTACCCGACCCCGACTTTTGAGTAAAACTCCCACCCGATACCCGTCCCGCAATTACAGTCGGGTACCCTAATACCCGATGCGGGTATTAGGGTACCCGCATACCCGCATGTTCTTCGATTTTTTTTCCCTTTGTTTTTCGATTAATTATATGTAACTTTTAATTCACTCTTTAGCAGTTATTAGTTCGTATATTTGGGGAATAACAAGAAAACTGGAAAAAATCAAATAACAAGAATTGCACTTGTAATTGGAAGATTATTATAATACCGTAAATCAAATAGAAGCTAGCTCTTTGGAAGATTGCTATTTACTAGTCATGTGCACTAAGATATATTACATTAATGCTTCTTAGTTCTTACAAATAAAATGGAATTAAAGTTTGTAGAATCGTAAACCAAATCCTTGCTTTATCCGTCATTATTTACAGAAAATCAAATAAAATGGAATTAAATTTCATTCAATTTATCTACGGGTGGGAGGGAGTTTCAATTTCACGCTACTGTACAGTAGTTACAGTAGTTATTTAAGGTAGGGATTTTATTTTTAGTTTTACTATTATTAAAAATTAATAAAAATATAAAATTTATATTAAATTAATAATATTAGCGGGTATCCGGGTATACCCGGTACCCGACGAGTATACCCGATACCCGCGGAATTTCAAAGCATGAATCCCGATCCCGATCCGGTTCCCGTGAATTGCGGGTATCGGGTACCCGGTACCCGGTCGGGTATCGGGGTCGGGACGGTATACCCGATACCCGCATCCCGTTTAGACACCCCTAATCATGGGACCTAAGCCATTGATCGATCATGGGACCTAAGCCATTGATTTATGTATGTGTTTGGTCATGGGACTTAAGCCATCGACTCAAACTATGATTATGTTTGTCAAGGGGCTCCGGTCTCTTGGCGTATGTTTGCAAGTATGATAACGTGTTTTGATTATATATGTGATGTATATGGATATTTGTTATGTTCCTCACTGAGTATATTTTTCAATATGCTCACCCCTTATATTTTCAGTTTTGCAGTTTCAGAGTCGAAGTGGCCATGGAAGTGGAGAATGACTAGGGATAAGGATTTTACATTGAACATTTTAGTTGAACTCATTAAGTTTTATTTTGCTTTTATGATACTACTTAGTTTGGCAAATGGATTTTTAAATTAGTTTAAAATTTTCCTTATAAATTAAGAAATTATTATTTTACTATCTTTTGTTCTCTAAATTTTTTTTAAATTGTAAAGTTTATGAAAATTGGGGTGTTACAGAATGTCCTTCCAACCTCTCCACAACTACACAACAGTCGGAGAAATTCCCCACCCAAACACAACACTCGGATCATCCCCCCCCACCAAAATTGGACGCACACATGCACACAATAGTCAGAGCAATTCCCCACCCGAACATAACACTCAGATCATACCACCACCACTTCTTGCCCCCTTCCCCCTCCCTCAATTGTTGTGCCGCTACTGACAAGCCCTCCACCCCACCCAAAAAGAGAAGAATTAACCCCCCACGCCCCCACCCTACTAGGAAGAAGACAATGAACCCACTCCTCATCACCTAGATATATAAAAAAAATTGCACCCTCATGAGGCAAGACCCCCTTCCCCTCACCCCAACAAAATTTTTGCACTGCCGCGAACAAGCCCGACCACCCTCCCTTCCTTTGTTATAGAACAAGCCCTCAACCAAAAAAGGACAACCGCCGCCGCCCCTTTCCGCCGGATATCTTGCAGAGGTTAAGCTGGGTGAGGGTAGATTTTGTGTACTGTGAATTGATGGGTGATACTGTAGCAATAGGGTTAATAATGTGTTAATGGATAAAAATGCCCATATTTATAACTTCTAATATAAATTCTCATTTTTTTAAAAATTTGATACTATGCCCAAATTAAAGTGAATGGTCGAAATTATCTTGATGGCTTTACATCATTTTCTGTGTAAAGTATTACACTTTTCTGACACAAGTACATTGTGTAAGAAAAGTGTAAGAAAAAATAGCTTGTTGTCGGAAAAGTAGGTTGCCACTCAGGCGACAACCTACTTATTTCGACCGACAAGCTACTTTGTTTATAGTAAATTAAAATTTTCAATCGAAAAAGTAGCTTGTCGCCCGATGGCAACCTACTTTTCTGACAACAAGTTATTTGTGTCTCTGCAAGTACATTGATTAAGACATTATGAGTGTGTTTAACTTGTGCGTTAAGGGCATATTGTGTTATAAACAACCCATTACACTTTGTTTGGTAGTTAAGTAAGAGATAGTTAAAAGCCCGAAATTAAAGGCTCAGCTCAGCCTTGGATACTATTACACCTCGTACATAGACTCATTCTCATCATCAATTCATCATTTAAAGCATTTAACCATTTAATCTCACATATAAACCATCAATTGACAATTTAGGGCATAGATGCACATATCCCTAATTTTATCAAACTAACTCACATCAAAGTCATCAATTAACTTCATATCCTCAATTTAATCCATCAATTATCATCTTAGACATCTCATAGACTCATTCTCATCACCAATTCATCATTTAAAGCATCAACTCAAAATTTGCCAATTTTGGGTAAACTAAACTCAATCAATTTTTGCATCTCAAGGCATAGCCTTTCACAACACACATCAATCATCACCAAACATCACATAGATCTCATTTTTCACCCCAATTTAAGGAAAGAAAAAGAAAAATTTTTGAAGGGTAAAGACCCACAATTTTCGAAAATTTCAAAGAAAAATGGAGGGGGTATTTATGCAACTTTACATAAGAGAGTATATGGCACCTAATGACATTAATATGGCCATAAGTACCATTCGTGCAGCACACTAAATAGGAGATCTAAACTATAAATGGAGAATCTAAACCATACGGGGAAGTGTTCAAAATTGTCATATAACTGTACCTATCTAAATAATATCAACACACAGGTATATGACATTAATAATAATAATATGACCTTAAATACCATTCGTATGGCACTAATATGACCATGAGTATCATTCGTGCAACACTGTGGCATAACCCGCACGCAAACCCGAATCCGACCCGAATTTGGTTCGCCCTAATTAAGGGCAAAACAGTCATAAAACGTAAAAAATTGTCAGATTTTGTATTTTTTCAATTAGTGGTCAAATATTGTGTTTCTTTCTTCAAAATGGTCATGCGGGTATATTGCTTCTATTAATTATTATAAAATCATATTTTATCTATCAAATATATATAAATAATAATAATATCACATTATGTAAGATTGATTGAATTTATCACCGTTTATCTTATCCTAAGTACCAAAAACATCCTAAAAGTACACATATTATAGAGTGAATTAGTGATATGTCGTTTTCTGTAAAAACCGATGATACGAAGTAAATGTCCATCTGTATTCTGTAATGAGAGGGGACTTTCCTTTTCTGCATCTGTCTTATTACCTATAGCTCCCTAGCTATGGAAATGGCACCCCACCATATAAATGTTTGACGGTTGAGTGATTGATCTCGCCCAAGATCTTTCATGTAAGCTTCTTCTCTTCATTATAATATTACTACATCTTTCCTCATCACCCATTTGTATGTTTCTACTCTCTCAACAACTTCAAATCTGCTTTCTCTCTCTTCTCGCGTTTCAAAAATCTGCATCTCAAACTCCAAAAACATTTCACTTTCCATCTATTTCTTCTATCGTATTGCTTGCTTGCTTTTTCTGTATCTTTCTTCATTTTGATCTGCTTTTGACTTGATCACACAGTTCTAAAAATAGGGGAAAGCGTGGCCTCGGCTGACTGGGTATGTTTTTGTATTTCCTTTTTCTTTGCTTTGCCTTTTATGTACAGTTCTCTCTCCCTCTCTTGTGCTTGTGTCTGCTGCTGTGGAATTTGATTGGAAATGTATCTCTCAAGCATTTTTGGTTACTTCTCTAATAGATGAAAGTGTTGAAGTTTTTTTTTTGGTCAACAGACAATTGAATTTGAGTGGAGAGGGGTGGAAATGCTAATTTATTTATTTTTCTTGAAAATGTATTAGAATACTCTTTTAGCACTTTTTTTGCTTCTAACATACGATTCAACGGCGATGATATTATTCTTAACGAGTGTTCTTATTGTTAGAATGTGGTGTTGGATTTTTAGTTTGAGATCGAATTGGTTAAAGGATCATTCGAAATTTTAGTGGATTGATATGTGTTCCAATTTCTGAGATCTATCCTAGCATTCCTACTATTTTATTGAATGCATAGCAAGTCAGTGTAATATGTTAATCATTGAGCGTATTAAATGATCAAACGAAGTGCAAAACTTTGAGTGTTTTGTTCTTGGAGATGTGTAGTTTTGTGTAATCTGTTCTTAACTGATTCGTACTTTCCACGATGCCATTTGTGCTCAAAAGTGTTTGCATTTTATCCATCTAAATTGTGTAGTGCGAGTATATTGGATCTTAGTTCGTTTGAAATAGTTGCTCTATGAGATATTTGTGTTAAATCGATCTAATGGCTTCTCGTCATTAACTTGTAGTTGCTTCGTATGTGTGAAACCAGTTTGACGAACTATGATTAATTTGATTGCATTTTGGTCCAAGAAATCTATACCAAATAACCTTTCCCACTAGTTCCGTATACTAGGAATGTAGAACAATGCTATTCAAATACAGCAAAGCTTAGCTCGTGTATCAATATCATGCTTTGATTTATGGGACTTATTTACCTAAGTAGCAATTTTCACAAATTATAGCATATGTTCTATGCTCAGATTCGTTGCCCACCTATCCCCATCTCAACTTCTGTTTACATCGATACACAAGATAAAATGTTTGCTGTTATTATGCTCTTTTTTATATATTACACACTATAGGTAGGTAAACTTCGGAGTATCTGATCTCTTTGAGAGGTATAGCAATTCCTTTTTCTTTTGTTATGCTCAAATTCATTTTTATCTTGTATTATACGCCATTGTTGGGATTTTTCATTTCTTATGCTAACTTGATGGTTCTGGTGCCTTCAGCTTTCAACTTTGCTCGATGTCCAGACTGGAATCTTGAAAATGAAAAGTTTACCTGCTACAATACATGAGGTGGTAACACAAGAAAGAGTAATTACAGATCGGCTTATCTTCATCTTATATATGCCAACAATATTATCGAAGATTCCTTCCTTCTAGTTGCTGCTCTTTGTTTCCATATACCTTACCTACAAACAAAGCTTCCTCCGAGTGCCTTTATATTCCTTCCTCTAGTCTTCATTCTCTTTTCCAACTGTGAACAGTGTATTCTTCAGTATCAAGCATTCACAACAGTCCCTATATTCTTTCAGTATATATACATTGCAAACTATGGCTTTGTGCTCGGGACATTGAAAGGGTGGTTGAACATGGCCTATATGGAGGATGAACAAAATGAGGATTATCTTTTTAAGATTGTTTTGATTGGTGATTCAGCTGTTGGTAAATCTAATTTGCTTGCTAGATTTGCTAGAGATGAGTTTTACCCTAATTCAAAATCTACTATCGGAGTAGAATTCCAGACCCAAAAGATGAACATCAGTGGTAAGGAAGTTAAGGCTCAGATCTGGGACACAGCTGGGCAGGAGCGGTTTCGGGCTGTGACATCTGCGTATTATAGAGGTGCAGTCGGAGCCCTCGTGGTGTATGACATCAGCAGACGCCAGACTTTTGAAAGTGTCAGCAGATGGCTTAACGAACTCCAGAGTAAGCAATGTGACAGTCATGAACTATTTCTGTTTCTATTTCCTTGCAAGTTTGTATTCCTATTAGGATTCATACACAGGTAGGGCTAATATGTTACGTGATATATTGAAATTGCTTGGAAACAGTACTTTCCTTTATTGCTTTTATTCTTTTCCGATTGATGCTCAAGTGCATTACTTGCTGATATTGATATGTTTGCCTGTATAGCTTGAATTCGTGGTCTGATGAGAATGGTTGAAACTTGAACAGCTCACTCGGACATGAATGTGGTGACGATACTGGTGGGAAACAAGTCCGATCTTAGAGATGCACGAGAGGTGACAACTGGCGAAGGCAAGGCCTTGGCTGAGGCACGGGGTCTGTTCTTTGTAGAAACATCAGCTCTAGCTTCGTCGAATGTGGCTGCGGCCTTTGAGACGGTTGTGAGAGAAATATTTAGCATTTTAAGTAGGAAAGTAATGCAATCTCAGGACCTGAACCATAAAGGCGCCGGCTGGCTGGCAAATGGGAAAACTGTAATTTTACAGAATAATGAAAAGCAGGAAGCAGCAGATGAAGGAACTAAAACAGGTTGGTGTTGTTCACATTGATTTTCATTCTATGGAATCATTATATTTAAATTTCCATGGTCGAATTCTGATCATTTCACTCCATCTCAAAAGCGTAGGCCTCTTATTTGTGTACTGGAAAGTGTATATGACTTGGAGGGGTTATGAAACTTTTTCAACTTTTTGGTTCATAAGCCCCTTCTCTAATTGTACTATTAATATTGTGAAAAACAATTTTATTTTTAATTTTTTCTCCTTATAATGTGTAAATTACCTTTATCTAATAATACATTTTTAGGAAACATGTATTATGTGAATAGCTGCCACAAACTTCTCCTCTTGCGAAAGCAAGGTGAATTATAATAAAGTACAAATACAACAAAGCAGGGTGGTCCAGTCCAATATAATCCAAGGCAGGCCTTTGTTATGTTGAAGGGAAAAATCATATACCTTGTCTTGAAAAGCTGGCACAGTAGCACGATCATTCCACATTGATTAAATATGGGCTAAGCAATGTGGTTTATAACACTTTAAGCATCCTCTCTTTAATAGTATGTCCTTTGAGAATGAATTCTACTTAAGGTGTTGTAACAAATGGTATCAGAGTCAACCCTATGCTCTGGTCCACCTAAGGTGTTATGGGATGTCACAGGTGGTAGGCGGTGGTATGGGTTGCCACGGGCAATGAATCGAAAGTATGGTGGTTTGTCATGATCCGTCCCGCATCAGTTAAGTATGGGATGAGTGGTACTCTTTCCATTCCATTGCAAATGTCCCACTTTCTATAATAAGATATTCCATTACAAATGTCTCATTTCTTTTTTGACAACATATTCTCTGTCTCTATACCTAATATTTAAATAATTTTCACTAAATCACTTTACACATTTCTTAATTTACATGCCCAAAAGTAATGAGACATGTAGATTATGACACCTTAGGGGGTTGTAACATACAAACCCATCTTTAGAAGATGAGGTAGGCCTCTCTATTATGATACTTCTTTCGTCCATAAAGATTGTGCGTTTATTACTACTAGTATGATCTCCCGTGCGATGCACAGATCATTATTTTTATATTTTATAGTTTTTAAATAAATTATGTAAAAATATCATTATTTTTTAGTTCGATCGGTTAATAATAAAAATTGATTTTTTATTTATTTAATTTTTTTTTGAAATATTGTATAATAATAATATTATCAACCCAATGAGTATATTATTAAATTTAATAAGTGTTAACCCTAAAAAAATAAAAATTAATGAGCATCGTATACAAATAATTAAATTATATGGATAAAAAGTATAATTTTGATAACAAAATCACAATTTAAGATTTTTTTTTATATAAACTAATTGCTGCATATACAAATACAAATTTTATGATATTCTGTCTATTTTATTCCATAAAATATAGTATAAAATCTATTTTATATGTAACTATCACACAATTATTTCGACAATATATCAAAATTTAACATGTAACTAAAAATTTAAAATTTTTTAAAAAAGTAAATTTAAATCATATTTCATTTAAATATATATAAACATCAATCTAAAATTAAATACACATAAAAATAATAACAAAAATGATTATATAAATAAATAAATAATTTTTAGACAAACATAACTACAAATTAAATAAATTTAAACCAAATAATAATTTATATTCTTTAAATATGTAAGTAATTATACAAATTTATATAAATATTAATACTTTTTTCAATTTTGTTTATGAAAAAACAAGAGTCCTAAAATGAATGAATATAATCTCATTCTTCTTAGTCGCAATAATAATTATTATAATTAAAAAATATGTAAAAAAAATATAAAAATTGATATTATATATATATATATATAATTAATAAAGAAAAATGATACTCCTACAAAGAAGAAGGAAAAACCGTATGTTCACATCAAGAGGAGGGAGAGAAAAAAATTAAAATTTAAATGAAGAGAAAATAAAATAATTTAAAATTTAAATTTTATCATAATTTATTTATTGTAAAATTATTTTTGATAATATTTACACCAAATTAAAAATCTTATTACGATCTCTAATTTAAGATGTATATTGAATATTTTATTATGAATCGAATTAAACTATATTTAGAAGAGAATCAAAATAAAAAATAAGAAGAGAAAGAGAGAGAAAAACTAAGTAGGAAGAGAGAGAGAGAAAATTGATAGAAGATGAGAGAGAAAATTGGTGGGAAAAAGTTACCGTTAAAAACTCATTTTCCATATATATATATATATATATATATATATATATATATATATATATATATATATAGGGTGTGGTTCTAGAGAGAACTATATTATTTGTGAGAACGGGAGAACCATCAAATCTAATGCATTCATTGTTAAAATTAATGTATTTGCTGTTAAAATTAATGCACTAATTTTTTTTAAAAAAAATGCTCCCTTCAGGATTCGAACTCAGGTTCTATATTCATCCAACAAGATGATGCATCCACCGTAGATCTTGATGATCGAATGGCTGAAAATGGTTCTCCGTTCTTTTTTTATTTATGGTTCTTTCTTGAACCTATCCCTATATATATATATATATATAGACTTAATATATTAAAATACTCACTTCCATAATATGTCTATGAAAAATACCCACCCCCCATATATATATATATATATATATATATATATATATATATATATATATATATAGGGGGCGGTTATTCAATAAACCACCCTTATTTTAAGAATTACGAACCAGCAAAAATGCATGAATTTTATGTATAACACGCATGAATAAACTGTATAAAGACATGAATTGCGAAAAATAATTTTTTGTTACATTTGGGATTCGAACTCAGGACCATGAATTTATCTAACAAGGTGATGAATCAATCGTAGATCTTGATGATCTAAGGGCTGAAAATGGTTCCTAATTTATAATTTAAGAAGCGTTCTTATTTTAGCCTTCCCTTTTATATATATATATATATATATATATATATATATAGAAAGGTTAAACAGAGAATGACAAATATGTAGAGAAAGAAGAATTAATCTGGAGCCTCCAAAATTATCAATCCAATGGCCGATTTTTTTTTTTTTTGTTTCTTTTCCTTAATTATATATATACAGATTTGCTCACAAGACAATCATATTCAGTTATTTAAACAAGTAGAGGCCAACTAACAATTCCAAATGAAAGTTTGTTCACTGACTTAAAATAATCAACAAAGCCAGAGTCGATGAGATTCAGATTACGACTGAACTGCACTGAGGTAGGTACGCTTACGTGGACTCCTTCACTTAATGACATTCCTTTCGGATCCAGTTTTGTATATTCTGATGATTACTGGTTTCCCCGCAGTGGTATGGAGTAGGAGTAGGACGTAGCACTAGGCTAAGGCAAGCTTAGAACTGAATTGACCTGTAACAAACTGTATTACTTGTAACCGGGGAAAAGGCCCCCTTCATCCATTTTCTTGATTTTTCTTTCTCGAGGGGCGTAAATAGGAGCCAAGAAGTGAGTGGTGGATGCGAGAACATAGGTAGACTCTTTCATATGACATCTGGTTACCTTGCTATCCCTATACATAGGCAGGGTTTTCTTCCATGGATCGTAGAGTTCTTCAACTTTACTCTGTGGACCTCGTGACCAAAGATCTCAGTGATTATGGAAAGCAAAGCTATGTCGTATTTTCTTTGAAGTAGAGTGAGACCTCTATTTCAAGAAGGATCCTGCCCTTGAGAACGAGCGCTGCGGTAACGAGCCATGAGAAAGATGAGCAGAGCATTCCTTCTACCAGCTCTTATACCTTATAGGAGTAGGGGGCGTGGTGAGATAGATAGACGTCCAATCTTGCAGCAGCAAGTTGCTCGGCCTTAGTCTTGGGCCTAGTAGGTCACTCACTCGCCAAGAGCTAGTGACCTACTAGTTGTAGGGCACGAACGCTAGATAGACTAAATACTCTCTTATTGGATTAAATCTATGAAATTCCGGAGGTGTTCGTTTACCGCTTTGAGCTACAGGCAGGATTGGTTTAGCTCGGTAGGAACAAGTTCACACCAGCAGTTCTCCTAGCCCCCGAGGACTGATCTGATCCCCGGAGATGGAACAACCCGGCTTTAGCAACATTTCCTTTATTTAGCTACATCGCCTCGCTATTATCTGAGATCTCGATAGGTTTTGAAAGCCCCGGACCGATGACTCGCTCGTTCAGTACTGCTAACTATTTTTTATAGGAGGATGCCGCTCCCCTCGGGACTACCAGTAGCTTCGGTTGTTGAATCTCGTCTCATTTTTTGGTAGTACGAAGGGGGAATTGGCCCAAAAATTGGATGGGGGTCAAGACGCTATCGGGCCTAGGCGGCTGACTCAAGTGCCCCCCGAACCGCGCGAAATGGTCGCCTATTACACGGCTCACTAACTCTGCCTGGGGTGGGGGTACCCTGGAGATCACCAACTGAATAGAAGATTATCAAACATGATAAGTTTCACCAATCACCACCTTCTAATTGTTCAAATCCTTCCATAAGTTCTATTAAAGAAAAATATGTACGCATGTATAGCAAATACCAAAGTTCACATCACCACAATCCCTTCAAGGAGACCCATATATCAATACGTATGCCCCATTAAATAAAACATATTATAAACATATCATCGTGTTTCAATGTAGACATATAGCCCTAATGTTTAAATAATCGCTCACACCAGACCACCGTGTTGGTGGACAACGCATTTAATGCACTAAAATCTTAGCTTAGAAGAGAGCTCTATCATAACGGATCAGAAATATACCAAGTATCAGTGCAGAGGCTGAGCTACTGGAGTTCAGGGGCTGGACGCAACGGCGCATGTCCGGCATCGTGCTCTAGTGGTGTTTCGCCTAGTTTCCTTAGCAATAATTATCAAAGAAACATTAGTAATGCTAAACTAAGCAGCAGAACCAGCAAAAATCTGCCTCTACGGCTAAAGATTAGCCAAATCCCGGTGAGGATTTGGTTTGTAAAGAAAGCCCAACGAGTGAGTAAGGGCCGAGAGACATGGCAGAGCTGATTGCTGTTCTGCCCTCCTTATAGCGGGAGCCGATGATGGCAGCAGAGAGTTCATCGGACGATTATTCGCCGAAGATCGAAATAGAAGGAATTTGGGGCTTCTCGCGCTGGGAGCTCAGAAAAAGGTATCGATGTTTGCTGGAATTTGACCACCAAAATTACCGGTGATTTGCTGGGAAACACAGAGAAAGATGAAGAATCATTAAGATTTACCATAAATCGCTGGGAAAATACAGATTAATTGAGGAATTAGGGGTTTTCCCCTCTGCCCATAGCTTGCGAGTCATTATTGCTCATGAAATCAACAAATGGTTCATGAGCCCTTCGACATTCTTCGATGTCCGGCGAAGCAGAGATGGTCTTCTGGGATTTTGATTGGAGGGATTTGGATCAGAGGTATCTCGATGAGATTCAGAATTGGGAGTCCTTGCTTTTTGTTGGCGACGACGATGTAGGCCTGCGATTCTCACGAATTTGAAAATTCAAATCAAATTTAGGAAAGACTTGGCTTCAGAAATGGGAGCTGGGGCTTCTTTTGTTTCAGATGCAGATCTAAGATTTCTCAGATGGCGGTTGCTCAAATGAAGATTGCACAATTTCCTGACATTTTTAGAATAATTTCTCGGAGAGATCGACTTCGATGGCTTCCTGTTACCGAAGAAAGAATTGCTGAAAAAGAAAAATAACTTTTCACTGGAGATGATGATCCGTAGAACTATACTTCGACTCACGTCTTAGCTCATTTTCCCACAGACGACGCCAGTTGGTGAAGCATGAAACCAACACCTAATCTAAAAAGCAATAATCGAGACAAGATTTACGTGGTTCGGCCATTAAGACCTACATCCACAGGTGTTTTCGAGTTCTTCCACTATACTTCGAGATAATTACATTTTACGAGTGTTGCTCCGAAAATAAATCATGATCCCCTCTTTTCATATACAAGAGCCCTATTTATAGATAACTAATTGGGCCTAACCCCAAAGCCCATGAAGCCCAACTTGGTGGTAAAGCTGGCTCTCGGCAAGACTGGCTCTGGAAGCACTTCATTCTAGCAGGCTGTCTCTGGCAGGTTGTCTCTGGTAAGGCGGGTAGCTCTGCGCTCTAGCAAGGCCAGCTCTGGTTGAACACTGGCTCTGGCAGGTTGGCTCTGCCACGCCGCACTCTGGCGAGGCGGTCTCTGCCAACCTGCATTCTGACAAGGCGATCTCTGGTTAGTGCTGCCTCTGGCAGGGCTGTCTCTGGTATTGCTAAGTACAGTACTGATGAGTATTCTAGTCCTCATCAGTATTCCATTTTGGTATTCCAAGCAAGGCCACGTGTCCTGATCTTAGGACATCGCATATTTCACCCCTCATCATCGAGTATCACAAGAGTTGATCTTGAGCTTGGTAAGTGGGTAACGAGTCAAACTCGATCAACAGGACAAAAGATCGACTCGAGCTCGAACACCCAAATATTTAAACGAGCCAAGTTCAATCTTGCTAGTATTCGGCTCAGTTCAGATCATTTACAACCCTACCGACTGCTTCTGTTAGCGATCAACCAAACCCCAAACTAGCTTAAGAGTACATGCTTGGACCCAATTTTATATCTAGTTTAGGAGACTCATCTATTTTTGATGTGAGACCCAACTACTTCAGTCAACGATTGATCGAACCCTAGAGAATAATATAAAGTGACTTTGCTACCATCTGATAAAAGTTGAACCCCTAACTACTCTTAAAGCTAGCTTAAGAGTATAGGTTTGGACCCAACCATATATCCAGCCTAGGAAACTCATCTATCTTTAATAGACACATTAGAAAGCATGTGAAATATTATCACATTATCACTCTATAATACTCCCTCCGTTCCACGAAACATGAGTCGTAGTTCTTTTTAGGCCGTCTCACCAAACTTGTTACGTTTCCTTATATGGCAAAAGTTTTTCTCTTTATTCACCTTTTCACATACTTCACTTAACACACTAAATATTACTTTCTTAAATGTCGTGCTCAGAATAAACGACTTATGTTTTGCGGGTAAAATGAGTACTATTTTATAATTTTGAGTGAAAAGTAAGGAAAATAAATTGCTCGAAATGTTTTACTATCTTGCATAAGAAAATTATCCATCTCAATGAATCTGTAAAAAGAATGAATAAAATGAATTTGAAAATATATTTTCCACCCATTATCTCGTAAGAGAGAACACGTTGACGTTTTCTTGAATGGAGAAAGAAGATAAGTGATTCTCTCCTTTTTCTTTATACTAAATTTATAATCTATTCGAATATTATTAATTCTATCTAATAAAATAAAGATACAAAAACAAAAATTAATACAAGGCTTAGATTGCTAAATTTATGACTTATTTGAGTATTGTTAATCCTATCAAATTAAAGATATAAAATTTACAATAAGGCTTAATACATGAGTTAGAGGACTACACGTCGAATATCCAACTTCTTGTTGTAATTTGAATTTTATAAACTCAATAATCCGATTTTAATGACCATAAACCACATTTGTAATCAATATTGCAAGTGACAGCAATAATTAATAATATTATTTTAAAATTATTTGGTGCAAAATGAAATTACGTTCAAAATGATGGACCACATCACAATTGAAAACATCCTCTTTTTTAATTTTTTATTTCGAAAATCTATAAACAGCCTTTAGTCGCCGATTCCTTGTTTCTCCTCTTCTTCATTTCTTACAGGAGAGAGGATAGCCAAAGGCGCCTCTCTCTCTCTCTCTAGAATACAACTATATATGCGCAGAACTCAATCGCGCACAACGCAGGCATATATATCAACACCATCCTTGTCCATTTTCGGTTGTGATAAACAGTCCACGGGCAACAATATCTTTTTTTCTCTTCTCTTTCACATAAACATACTAAAAATATACAATCTTTGGGAATTCTAACAAAGACTGAATTTTGGTAAACAAGTAAAAGGAAAGCGGGAAGAAAAACAAGAGGGCCCTTCAGCCCTCCTGTTTCTCTCTATGAAGCCTCTCAGATCTTGAATTCGATATATTTCTCTTATTTGTTTGGTAATTGAAAGCTGATGTTTTGTGATGTATTGTCCTTTTTCTTTTTCTTCATCGTTTCAAGTCAAAATCTGAATCTTATTGATTTGTTCAGGGGTTCTGTATTCTGGGGTGCTGTTAGTTTCGATCTGAAGAAGATCAGTTGCACTCTTGTTGAATAAGAAATTTCCAATTTGTTGTTTTTGAGTAGCAAAATCTCCTGGTTTGAGTTCGAGTTTTTTTCCTTCAAGGTATTGTCTTCTTTATTCAGTCTACATTATTGCTTTTCGTAATGAATGAATTCTATTGTTGTGATGGTTGATTGGTCATCCGATACGCTATGTGAATTACTGAAATTGAATTTTAAAATGAAATAATTCAGTGATCTGGTTTACTTGCTGTTGGATCTCTTGCTTGCGCTTGCCTTTAGCAATTGGTCTTATTCGATGCTTATTGATCATTGTGGAAATACAAAGTATTGATAGTTGTTGATGTGAATACTGTTTTTGTGTTTGATATTAGCTGCAATTTGATCGTTTTGATTGGCTACCAGGTGAGCATACAATGGAAATGGATGCTGGGAAGCTGTTTATTGGTGGAATTTCGTGGGACACGAGTGAGGAACGTCTGAGACAGTATTTCCAAGCTTTTGGTGAAGTGGTAGAAGCTGTGATAATGAAGGATCGTGCTACAGGCCGAGCTCGTGGCTTCGGTTTCATTGTCTACGCCAATGCTTCTGTTGCTGAAAAAGTTGTGAAGGAAAAACATGTCATAGACGGCAGAACTGTAACCCTCGCATCCTTATCTTTCGTAGAATTCTTTTTGTGATTGAATTTGATATCTCATTCTTTTGTTGGAATTTATTCTTCAGCTCATTATGTGGAATGGTTTCTTTCAATGACATTCAGATAATTTGCAACCCGGAGACTGTGGAACAAAGATCTGAGCATTTCAGAAAGATTTTAAATTCTGACTCTTAACCTATGCAAATGTGATGTTTAATGCATTTGCCTCTTCTTTGGAAAAATGGGATATTATCTTTCCAAACAAGAAACAGCATGCTGAAGTGGCTATTTCAGCTTGATGATGCTGGCTCTTTAATTGCGTAATAATGAGATTTTAATAAACAAGATACTTTTGATTAAACCCACTTATGGTAAGACATGTAAAGAACTGCATCTTGAGGAAAACCTATGAGGATTACCCTACGTATCGTTTGATAACCTTTACTGGACGTTGCATCACAAAGATAATTATAATAGAGAATTTAACTCTTCAAGAAGACTAGTGCAATTACGTCTTCTTTTACCACTTGATCTCCCTTCTCCCCACCCTAAGTTATTTTGTCGTTTACGAATAAATGCAGTATCGCCTTGGGCTTCCTTAAGTTTCTGTGACACGGTGTACAAAAGCCTTATTTGGAATTTCTTAGTTTTGATAATAGAAACACACATATGTTAGTAGGAACTTATTCAATAACCAATTCTTATATAATCAGATTTTACTTGTTACATTAAATTCAACTCACTTTATAATGGTTTTATTTTTTGCAATAGTTCTTTGTCCTGCGTATAACGGTTTCTATTGTTTTTATTTGTGTTGGTTCTTTGTCACCATGACTTCCTTATTTTGTTGCATCCTAAATCATCATTATTCCTCTTGAGAAAAAAACTTTTTTTTTTTTTCTTTCATAATAACTCTCTTAAAAAATATCAAACATATAAATGCTTTCCTACAAAAATATCACAGTTGGTATATTTAGTTATTGTCTTTAATTGCTTCAGGTGGAGGCTAAGAAAGCTGTTCCGAGGGACGATCACCAAAACTTCAACAGAAACAGTGGCAACATCCAAGGATCCGCTAGTCATGTCCGTACAAAAAAGATTTTTGTTGGAGGTTTAGCATCTACTGTCACAGAGAGTGACTTCAAGAAGTATTTTGATCAATTTGGAACAATAACGGATGTAGTTGTGATGTATGATCACAATACACAAAGGCCTAGAGGTTTCGGTTTTATACTTATGATTCAGAGGAAGCAGTTGATAAAGTTCTATTTAAAACCTTTCATGAACTTAACGGGAAAATGGTCGAGGTTAAGAGAGCAGTTCCCAAAGAGTTATCTCCAGGACCAACGCGAAGCCCTTCACCTGGCTATAACTATGGCCTGAATAGAACAAGCAGTTTCCTTAATGCTTATTCACCTGGATATAATTCAAATTCTACAAGTGGATATGGAATGAGAATGGATGGTCGCTTTAGTCCTGTAACTGTTGGTCGAACTGGATATCCTCCCTACAGCCCCAATAACCATAACTTAGGACTGAGTTTGGATTCTGGACTCAGTTTGAACTATGGGATGAGTAGGGATTCTGGTATGGGCTATGGAAATGGGATGAACTCTTATTTTAGTGGAGATTTAAGTCGATATGGTAGTTCCAATGGGTATGACTTAGGCAGTGGGGGAAGTGGTTCTTTACTGAGTAGTACAAACCGGAACATGTGGGGAAACGGTAGTCCTAATTTTGGAGCAAACTCAGCAATTTCTAATGATTTTATTGGAACTCGAACCGTAAATACTGGGATTGGTGGTGGTTTTGGAAGTATAGGAGAGATTTGGGGCTGTTCACCTCTTTCTGCTAAAAGTGCTGAAGTTGGCTCCATAAGCAGTGAAAATATTGCTTATGGCCATGGGGACAATAGCTTTGTTGGCAGAGCAGGTTATACCAGAGAAAATGGAGGCACCGCTGGCTCTGCATCCTTATATTCTACAGAAAATAATCATCGTGAAGAGAATTTTGGGAACTTATACGGGGGCTCATTCAATGGGGATCAGGCATGGCGTTCATCATCTCTAGAACTCGAGGGTTCTGCCTCTTATGGTTATGGGCTTGGGAGTGTTGCAGCTGAGGTCACATCTGAAACTGCAGCTGGATATGCTGGTAATTATAGTGTTAGGTCAAATAGAGGTAACCATCGGATTCAATCTTCACTCTACTATTTACATTCTGCATGATGTTGGATTGGTTTGACAAACATTTTCAGAAAAGGAAAAACATATTCTTGAGTTTAGATGTATAGTTTACTTGAACTCATCCTTTCTATGTAATTTTTTTTTAAAAGTCGTATATGAATGCGCCAGCAGATGCTCACAACTGATTATTTGTGAAACAGGGATTGCAGCCTAGGAAAATTTATATATGGATACTTGAAGAATATATGTACAAGGTGAACCAAAATATACGTCTGGAGATGTGGTTACTCCAAGAGTACGTTCAATAGAGCTAGTGCGTGTACTTATTCATGTGAACTCATTACCGTGAGCAGTTAAGAAAGTTTTTCTGTAAGTTCTGAAACTTGAGTTACTTTATATAGGTTTTGTTTCTAGTGATTTATTTTAAGTGAATCGCTTGTTTTCATTGATGTCTGGACACATAAGAGACCCCTATTCGTTGTGTAGTCTCCCTTGGTTCTTCTGCAGTAAGGTTAGTTAAGGTCAGGTCAGGGCATGCATTTCAGTTTCTGGCCATCTGAATATTCCATCTTATTTAACATTTATTTAAGCAAATGAGTAGTTTTTGTTTACTTATTATATGTTGTAGCTTCTCCTTTTTTGCCTTGTTTTGATTGATAGGATGTGATCGATAACTGGATATCATTTTATCTACTTGCATAACTTTAATTCAGAGGGTGTTTGGCTAAAGCCATTTTTTTTTTAAAGATGATCAATAATGATTCCTCATTTTTCTCTTGGAGGGGAAGCGTCGGGTGTTTGGCTAAGTTTGTTTTAGATAGTTTATAAGCTCTAGCAAATGATGAGATGTTTTGAGATTTTATAAGATGTAATAACTTAAAAGCTTATAAATTGTCAAAGTATTTGAATATTGAGTTTAGAGGGTGTCTGTAATCGAAGATTTTTATTCATAAAAACTCACAAATTTTCTAGTACATTACATGAATAAAGAAAAATTATTTCCTATTACAACATCGCTACACATGATATATGTAGGCAACATATGCACTTGTTGGGATATTTTAGTTTCTCTTCACTAAGATATGGTTTGGTGTTCATTTGAGTCTTTAAATTTATTTCAAGGTGGTAAAATACCACAATTATATAAAGGCTTAGACAATAAAAACTTGGGAGAGCTAAAAGAGCAAAAATATAATTTCACAAAATTCGAGCTAGATTTTTTAGTTGAAAATTTTTATTCTTAAAAATTCACAAATTCTCCGGTAGATTACTTTAGAAAGAAGAAAATTTATTTCCTATTACTACATGGATGACATATTTTCACTCGTATGACTATCAATACAAAGGTTATCTTCTACATGTGGCTCATGTATTGATATTTATCCATTGTCAAGGGTGCATCATTTTTGTTGCGAGTAAAAACATGAAAAAGATGTGAATCAGAAAAAGAAGCATCATATTTTTGTTTGTATGTAAATAAATTTTATTGTTTCAAAAAGATTTAAAAGGACCAAGTTCATATATAGGGGTGGATCCAGAATTTATTAATGAGGTGTATATAAAAATAAAATACTTCAACACATTAAATTTTATGCATATCAAAATATTTTGATGGTCACAAAAATTATGCCTCGGAGATTTCAATATGTAAAATTCATTAATAACTTCGTCTATATTTATATCTTTAACAAAATCTCCCTTAGTATAAAGTATTATCAAATCATGAAAAAACTTTTGAGCTGGCACTAAGTTGAATTTCATACCAAAAAAAGCTGAAAGAACAAAATAACGTCCAAAAAAAGTGAACAAACCTGTCAAAACAACCACACTCAAAACACATAGAATAAGATGAACCTCATCAAAATCTTACATGAAAACCCCCGCACAAGGACAAGACAAGTAACGGGAAAAAGTACCCAGTTGCGGGAGACATCCCAACAGGGCCAAGTGTGAAAACCCAAGCAGCCTATATCCCATAGAAAGCCATCTGTCCAACCTGTTTTCGATGAGCACTTAGCCTAAAACCAGCTGTGTGCAGCATCAAAGTAACAGGTGTTAAAAATGTATCTGGCCCGGTGACAACTATGTACAAATCCAACTAAGCATGGATACACACCAAAAAATATAGAAACGAAGGTCGATGCCATGCGGAATACACACCCCTCCCATCGTTTGAACAATTACTGCTCTCCAACTTCAACAGAAAGAATACCAAGGTCGTTAATAGCTATGTTAAGGTACAAAGGACAAACAACTAGCCATTTGGAACCGCGAATCTCTAAATCATATGACCACCCATCCTCGAACAAACAACGATCATGGAAGATGGAGAAAGATGAGTGTTTCGACAAGTGCACCTAAAGTCGCCCGCAATCGTACGATGTCAGTATAGTGCGATAAGCCAACCTAAGTCGTATCTCTAAAGGAAGGCTCAGTGGGGCATTCACCCATGTTACACATAAAAGTAGTAAAATCCTAAACATTCTAAATAAAGCTTAGATCTCTTACTCCTCATCAAATTATCTAATACGAAAATAAAATAAGCATTTAAATTAACTAGGCTAAGATCAAGTAGTAAATCAAAATGATAAATTAAAGCAGATAAATCTAAGTGTTACAGTATATTGTCAATTATATAGACAATTTTTTATCTGCAGTGTTTTCTGAGGTACAAGTGTCTTCATGAGTACCAAGATGTGATGACTGTTATTTATGGAAATTTTCTTATTCATACAAGAAAAGAAGATCAACAAAGTACGATGTCATCCTTGGTGTAAATGGACTGAGATATGGATTTCCATGCATAATATGGAGATATACTCAACACAAGTCTATCTACAAGGAAAGTTCTTGTACAAGTCAAGATCTATTTCAACAAGGAAATTATCATTCTTAGGCAGCAAGAGAGGACTTAGGGTTTGAAAACTAAATAAGAAGATCCACTTCCATTCATAAAAGTGGGGAAGTTGATCCTGAATTGAATTAATCTCGCACAGTTAAGTGTCGAGTGTCTTTTGATCCTGCTAGGTATTCCCTTGGACATGTTACTAGTGCCATTCTTCCTGGTACTAGTACGAGTTTTGACAGTAGAGTATTTGTGAGGTAAACACTATTGAGCGTAAATTGTAAAAGAATTGCACTCTTATTTATTTGACTCTTGTTTCTTGAGGGGTTGGGTGGTGAATGTCAGTACACACATCCAAGTTGTACATGTACGCATACACAACTAGCATTTCAACGTGGGTGGAGGTTTGACAAGTTACTAGGCAAAATATGAGGAAGTCTTAGTGTAAATCTTTTTGTATCTTATCTTCGTATGGTGGATTGTTTCCCCTAGGCGAGGCCCCAAAATGAAGGTAGTTCACCGAACTAGCTTTATCAAGTTATTGTGTTGTTTTAATGCTTTATATTGTTTATGTTCGTATGAATATTCCTGCCAATATTATCAATGGCAGATGGCAGTCTATGGCGGTCAGGCCCGAAAACTGCCATAAGGCTATAGCGGGTGCCATGGCGGGCGCATGGCAAATTAATAAAATAATAATATCTATATATATATGAAACACCAGTTTTCAACGGATAGTTTTATCCGCCAATTTTTCTCTCTCCTTATATCACTTATTTCATCACACTTTCTCTCTCCTAGCGAACCAACTCACACGTCTCTCACTTCTCACAAGTCACAATCTATAGTATTTTTTGATATCCACCAATTTTTTCTCACTTTCTTTTTTTATTCTTTTTAAAAATCATCAAATTCTCTTCATGAAAAATATTTAATATGGATGTTAAATTAAAGATCATGACAAGATCTTTAATTTGATGTAAAAATTACATAAAATAAATTAACTCGAAAAAGTTATTGTAGTTTGAAATCATAAAATTATATTTTTTCTCTTTCCTTTCTTCTCTCTCCTCTCTCCTATGTCCATTCTTCTTCTTTTTTTGGCGGTTGTTTTATTATTCTTTTTTAAAAATAATTTTATTTTATATTTTTATTATATTAGCTCATTTCAAAGTTCTTTAATTTAAAAATATTACTTTTGAAGTAGAGGTTAAAATATTTTTAATATAAATTTATAGATGAATAATTAATTATATCATCTTAAATATTAAATTTGTAGTTATGTTTGTGTTATTTTTTTATATTTACTTATATTAACATATCTACTATTATTATTTTTAATTAAATTTTACATTAGATTTACGTATATATTACCATTGAAAAATCATTAATCGGAGAATCATTATTAATCCTATATATTACCATTGAAAAGAAGAAGAAGAAGAAGAAGAAGGCACAATCGTCGAAGGGATCTAAGCTTAGTGTCCTAGGTCCATAATTCAAAGATGTTGAATTCTTGAGAATGCCCTTTACATTATAATCAAGTGGATCTCGATAGTTACTGAGGCACCATCCTATTGTAATAGGGACCTGAAACAATGTCAAAATGGATGCAAGAGAAGTTGCCTTCGAACTATTTTAGACCTTCATGTTATTTATTGCATTATTTACTCATGTTTTTTCAAATTGTATTACTTAGCTTTATCGTCGTTCAGTTTGAAGGATTAGATTATATTAATCTTATGATATCTTGTTCGGTTAGGTGGATACGATCTGATATTCAATCTTGAGATTATGTCACATAGAAATAGTCTTGGCTTATGAGTTGGCACCCTATGACAAAATTAATATCGGGCCAACTCAATCTCGGGTAAATTTCAGACTAATTCAATCTCGACAAATATAGCACACGAGCACGAAAAAGGTTTTTACCAGTTCAGTGAAGTCAGACAAACGAATTTAAATAATATAGGCCTATGCAATTTTGCAAAAGACCCTGATTCACGTACTCTATTATTGAGTGTGCAACGTGTGAGCTCAATTTAAAGTTACTAAATCTCTGTTATTATTTGATGGCATTCTGTTTAGATTTTCAGTAGTATATAAAGCCCTGACGAAAACTCTTTCTGCATTTGCTATTTTCTGCACCCAAGTAGTAATTAGCTATATTCTCTCTCTCATTGGTCATTACAGAGAATGATGAGATATTACATTTTTCCCACATGAGGGTTTGGTAATCACCAGTCACAAAACTTTCATATGGAAAGTAAAATGATTGATAACATATCAATCCTCTGTCTCTCTCACCTTCTGCGTTTATCCCCAAGCAGAAAATGATACAAGAGCTTTGTTTTTCCATCCAATATAAAGAGCACCATTGGCCTCTGCTATTGCGTAATTGGGGCTATATTCTTTCAACATATCCCTTACAGTAGTAGCTACAGATGGATTGAGTGGAATTGATGAGAATCCAGCCATTGTTAGTCTCGACTTCCATTTACCAAAGAGCTCGTGCCTCTCCCTCCGCTCGTCCCCCTCGCAAGCTATAATGCTGACGACGTCCTTCGCCACGCAATGCTCCTCCGCATTAATCCGCTGCTTGTCGTCTCTTGCCAACGCTGCTGCATCTATGGACTCGAACATCGCTGCATAGTAATCCAGAGTTTCACGGAATCGTTGGGAGAATGCAGCAGTGTTGGTGTTGGATTCCTGCTCAACAAGGGTCATAACCTTGGGAGACAAGCTCTTCACCAGTCTGAGGAGGCGGTCTCGATGATTGCTAGTGCTCACGCTCTCATCGGGTATGTGATGCAGCACGTAAGGGAAGTTTACAGCCAGTGCTTCCCCATGCTGTACCTTAAGATTCTCCAGTTGTACATCACACACTGACGTTGCTGCGCCATGGAACTCAAAAGGGACTCCACAGGACTCAGCTAATCGGGCCAATCTCTGACCAACTAACTCCAGCCCTCCGCCACGAGCATGAGATGATTCAGAATCATCTACGCCTGTGATGCAAACATATGGTGGGCCATCAGGCCGGCGAGAGACAGCCTGAATGAAAGACAACCATTGACTGCCCTGCGCAATCTGAAAATCGATGATGTGGATTCTTTTTTCGTTTTGCATGGCTTCCAAAATGACAGCAGTGGCAGACGTATAAGCGAATCTGTAGTATGGGCAGATTTGAGAAAGCAACTGCATGTGAGACATCAACTCGGGACCCGATGGTTCGTTGCACTTCAACTTTTTGAAGATTAAGCTTCCTGACAAAAGCAATCTTGCCCTGAGCGCTTCCAATATATACGCACCTAATCTCTGTAAAGGATCACCTGATACCGAAACCCTTCCCTGTATGATGTCCATCACAGTTTCCGCAGCTGATGCTGCGACTTTTCGTTCAGAGAAAGGGACGATATCCGCTTCAGATACTATTTCGGCACAAGCTATGAGCAGTTGTTTCAAGTCCATGTTCGGGGCCATCTCTACGATTCTATGGTACCTAGTGCCGTAACCCGGCTGCACCGATTCATCAGTTACAGATCCACATTCAGGTTCCATAAACTCATTCCTCAACATCCACAGCGATTGCATCCAATTGTTCTCATCATCGGCTTCAAAAGAACCATTCAAAGATGAACTATTATCCGATGAGTGATGGACGTCTGACACATAAAAATGAGAAAGTTGCGGAGAAAAGGGACTCTTATTGGAAGAGACGCTCGCAGCTGTAGGTGAACTTAAGACAGCATAATCAGTAACTGGTGTAGACTCAAGAGTGTAGAATTGCTCAGCATAAGCCTGAAAAGAAAGTTCGGCACCCTGGCTTTTACTAGGCAGAAGAAGGTGAGAATTATGAGTACTTGAACATGCTAGAGCTTCCTGGGATGCCTGCATCTCAAGAATTGCTACTGTAAACTATTTCTCCCAGAAGTTGACTACGAACCTTCTTTTGACTACAAAGTCACAAGTGGCATCAAGATACTACTCTTCACAAACAACTACAAAGGCTGTAAATATACGAGCAATATAAGCTCAGAAAGATTGTAACTATATCATAAGAATAAAAGACAAACCAAACCTGCCATTCAATAGAACAAAGGGTCAATGCATTTTCAACAATAGAAGGTCTTAGTATCAAAATAAACTAAGAGACATCAAATACATAGGTTAAAAAAGGCGTCAAGAAGGCAAGAGGCCTCAAATACATGCAACGCTGCACACATAATTGCCATTATGATACAGAAAACTGAATAAATTAAGAGGCATATTATCCAACTCATAGAGTCCGCTCTGCCGATCAAACAAGAACTAGAAAAAACAGGTTGCAACACTTTTCTAAACTAAACATGCTTCCCTTGAACCGAAAGAATGCAATTCCCGCAAAGATAAGTATATTACACTAAGCTGTCCCACAAAGTTCTCAAGTTGGGCATTTTTATTATTGAGCCATTTTATGCTTGATAGCTTGTGATGAATATCCACTATGCAAGAAATAATAAAGCACGCGGATAACGAGAATGATTCCATTCAATACTCTTAGAGGGTGTTTATTATTTAAAATTAATTATATACATGATTGAGTATTTTTATCTTCATCACTAGGATATTTCCATTCCTACAGCTTTCAGTTGAATATAAATCAAGCAAGGTAGCTCAAATTATAGAAAATATCAAGGGCTTTACATATCCCAAAAAGTTCCAATCCATCTTAGCAAACAACATATTAACCTATATTATTTTCATCAATCTAGGCTAATCTTTAATAGAAAATGCCCTCCAACCGCATCTTTGGGAGGAATTTAGTCGTTTGCTCTAACTTATTGCCCCTTTATTTTTTCTTCTTATCAACTCATGAAGATGAATCCACAACTTCTACTGTGGAGCTTAACTTCTACAATATCAAAGGATTCAAGAAACAACTGCACTTGTTACTTACATTCAAGTCACAACTGTTCGTCTTCGCCAGTCTTTTTACCAGAATATCAGTTTTAGGGGGAGTTTATTTTTCATGATAGATATGATTAAGTATTTTTTATCCTCGTTACTAAGATTTCTTCAATCCCACCTCTTCAATTAGATAAATCAAACAAAATTAGCTCAACTGATTTAAATTATCAAGGGCCCAGATATCCCAAAGTTCTAATCCAATTTAGTAAACAACATATTATTAGATTAGCCTATACTATAGTATTTTTATCTATCTAACCTAATCATCAAAAGTTAAATCAAATCACCTTTTTAGATTAACTTTCTAGATGAACATAACTTCTGTCAGTCTGTGGACCAGTATAACTACAACCACAAAACGAAAAAAAACCAACATATGGTGAGAAGCAATATAGAAGATAACCTATTGGACAAATTACAGATGATGCGCCAGTTACCCATGAATTCACCAATTTTTTAAAAATAAAATTACTTTCGTATCTTGAGCTAAACAAATTTAACAATCTATGTGTCTGCAAGCAAATAAATACCCATCCCCTCCACCAAAAAAAAAAGAAAGAAATTATTGAAAATGAATACAGATCACCAGAAATAAAAGATAAAATCTAACTTTTGACCACACGTATTTATGTTGAACAGCTGAAATATCTCAACGGAAAGGCAGAATAAATTCCTTCGCCAAAAATTTCAGACAACTCATTAATTTTCGCAAATAATATATTCACCACCACCTATAAGAATCAGTAATAAGATGCTGAAAAGTAAAATATACAAAAGGCAAAAAATTAAAACACTCGCACAAACAAAATCGTCTTCAACCTAGACTCTGAAAAATCATATTTTAGATTACAAAATATAAAGGCTACAAATGAAATAAGGAAAAAAGAATAATAACGCATACAGTGAGGAGATTGCGTAGGCAGAACATACCTATGATAAAAACTATGGAATTGTTGTTATTGATTTATGAATCGTGAAACACAGGTAGAGAGAGAAAGAGTAGATTTTGTCGTGCGTTGGAGTCAAACTATCTGAAATTGAAGAGAGGAAAGCGCGTCTTATTTCTAATAGACTCCATTGTTTTATTGTTTAGAGAGAGAAGAGAAGTTACTACGTAAAAGCCCCAGCGACGTAGACTAGAAACGTTTTAACACAGTAGCATATTTTCACAGGTGTGCATTTCATAAAATAGTCGGGATATCTTTTTAGGATAAATGGCATATGTCCCACTCCTATCACTTGGACGAATTATCCATTATGTCTCAATTTTTTGATAATATTTAATTGGTGTTTAATCTATCAATTTTTTTTCAATTGTGTCCCATAAATAGTTAATGTGGAACGCTAAAAATTTATTACGTGAAATTATTAATCCACTTCGAATTGTCAGCATTATTAAACTTTAAAAAAAAACCTATGTGGCACTAAAACATAATACCGCATTGAGGGTTTGAAGAAAAAAATACCTAAATCATAGCAAAAAAAATCGGCACTCTTCGGTGATTGTCCTCCGGTAGAAAGAACAAATTGAAGAAGTTAGTAGGGAATTCAAACAAAAATCCCAAATCATTTTAGTTGATCACCAGATCCCTCAAATCCCCCAACCCTTCCTCCTTCCCGCCAACGAAGACAAGAAAAAGCAGTGCGGCCACAACTCGCCAGCGCTCTTCGACTGTGACTGCTTCCACTGGGATTCCTCCCCCAACCACGAGCTCATCCACCAAGCCATCGAACTATCGAAGCCTTTGAGGACCACTTGAACTCTGGCGGCACCCTCAAGAACTCCGTCAATCTGAAATTGAATAACTCTCTTCTAGATATTGCAGCTGCAATATTCGCGAAGCGTACTCACTTCGTCTCTGCCCGTCAATAATTCTACGAGCAAGGGCACCTACGTTGCTCGCCTCTCCAAGCTCGTCGTTGTGCCCTACATCGCCACCGGCGATCTCGTCCGCCACGAGCTCTCTTCTTCTGCCCCCCTCTCCTCTCAGGTATTTCTCTCTCTCTCTAGGGTTGTGAATTAGATTAATTCAGTGCACTCTTGAAAACGATTTGGGGATTTTGCTGCCATGTTTTGTGAACTGTAGTGGCGTTTTGTGATTTCCAATTTGGGGATTTTTACTGTTGTGTTTTTAAGCATCTGTCAGTGGAGTAGGCTGGTCTTGCAACGAGATGAACGGCGCTCTTCTTCTTCTTCTCCATTCTTTGTTGCCAACGAGATGAACGGGTCCCTTTTTCTTCTTCTTCAGTTTTTGCATCAACAATTCATTTGATTTTCAATTCTGAAACTAGGGTTTTGAGATTGGAGAAATGTCTTGACAAGAACGATGACCATGGCTTAAAAACACGCTGAATTGCTGAATTACATGTCTTCCTTTTTTCTTTTCTTTTTTTTATAATTCCAGTTAATAAATTTCCGGCGTTCAACGTCAACTCTCAGGCATCGAAATTTTTTTACGGGACACAATTAAAAAAAAGTTGGTAGGTTGGGTACCAATTAGATATTATCGAAAAGTTGGGACATAATCGATAATTTGGCCAAATGATGAGACATAAAGTGACATTTACCTTATTTTCTTAGTACTATTTGAATAAAAAGCATGTCTATCTCAACAAAATAAAGTTAAATATTTAAAAAAAATAGTTTATTTAAAAAATTTGGCTCAAATTTTAAAAGTATTTAGTTAATTTTTGGGGTTATTGCCCCTAAATACATGAACTATGACCAAATTCTAGTTTATAACACCACCTTTAGATTTTGCCCCATAATTCATCACCTTTCAATTTTTTCTGGAATCTCCCATGGCCAAAGTTTGGAATATTCAAAAATAACCCCATTATAAAATTCTTTGTACTTTGACCCCTAAAACTTTTGGTTTTAGACTAAAAGACAATTTATACCTAAAACATGTATAAGATTGGGCTTGAAGGGTATATCGGCTGGAAACTTTCCTCGTGCCCGATAGATTACCTGGTAATCTGGGTCTGGACTGTGAGACAACGCCACGTACTTTCGAGCAAAAAACAGTTTAAAAGATCCTTGTTTAAAATGGTATCAGAGCAGGTTTTTATAGAGGAATTATATAATTTTTAGTTTATTTTATTATTAACTCATGTGGGAGGAGACTCCATTAAAAGTTTATGAATCCGGACGAGTGTCCGAGATGTGTACACTACAGGAACTCTCTCCAAAATCTGGAGATAGAAATAGGTCACTTTATAAGTGATCTCAGATGGAACAATCGAGCCCTCGTGACCAACCTACGACGAGGAGGCGATATCGAGCTTATTCGCGATATCATCGCGAGTATCCAAAATTATCATGAGCATCTCATGAGAATGGCCTCAGCCAGAGAGACCATTGAACAAAACATGGCGGATGCCCATTGGTCTCACTACTGATGGAACCAAAAGACAAGGCGAGCGTAGCTTTTCCAGGCTACCAAAAGATTGAGCCAAGCTCTTCCGACAACGTCAACTTGCGGGAGATCCAAAAGACGGTAGAATATTATGGCGTCAAGCTGTACGATCTACCGATGGAGCTAAGCAGAATATCACTCCAACAAGAGGAAATATTAACCCTCTTACGTGATATCCAGAGAAAAATGGAGGAGATCGAAAGGCGAAAACCATGTTCCGGAAAAATTCGGAAGCAATGGTCCAACGACCCGACGAATCCATCTCTATTTGATGCAGCACCCAAGGAGTTGCAGCCGAAGGACATAATCCGAATCATGAAAGGCAAATATTATGAATAGCCTTGACAGAATCGGATTAGATGATCTACAGGAGTTAGCAGAATCTTTTGCTAACCTCAACATGGTTGATCTAAAGATGAACCAAGGAGATGAGGTGCCCAAAACCGAGCACCAAGAAGAAAGTTCGTCAAAAAGGGGTGGGGCTTCAGATGATGCCAGCCATTACCAGCGAACCAGAAGACGGAGGCCACAGATGCGGGATACTCCTGTAGGAAAGGCCACACTTGAACCAATCCATCCCTATGGATTGATTCTTAACATAGACGAAGCCAGCTTCAAAGATTGGGAGGATCTGATCGACGAATGGGCTTCATCATTAAATATCGTAGTCACTACAATAGAGTACGATAAAAAGGAGTTTGCCAAAATCTTCGAAGCAAGTCTGGCAGGAATGGCAAAACAATACTGGGATAAAATCGACATCTCAGCAAGGGAAGAACTGTTTACTAGTACAAAACCTTATGATATCATTAAGGAGGCTACTAAACAGATTAAAATCCATTTCTTGGGAATGGGTTTTTTCGAGGGATCTGCAGAGGAGAAACGCAAGAAATATCATCAGGCACTCTACAATCTAAGATTAATGGTGCTAGAGCCAAAAGCTCTTGATGAATTTCTACGTCTTTATACCCTATACGTTCATATGGGGGTTGTTGATGCTCAAACCGCCAAGGACCTCTTTTTCACAAAGTTTCCGAGTCCATGGAGGGAAATGCTCATCAACGAGTACGTGTCACCAGGAGAATATCCACTTGATAGTGCATCAAGAAGGATGTCATATGTTCACAAGAAAATGTCCGAATGGTGCCAGAAGGCGGCGGACCTGAGAAATCTCAAGAAATTGAGAAAACTCAACAAGAAATCTCCATTGATGTGCGACAATATTGATCTTCCAACAGAGATCGGTGCTGAGTTGCTGTATCAAAGGAAAAGCCGAAAGAAACATAGGTATCAACCCTATGAAAGAAAATCCAGAAGGAGTTCTTGGAAGCCAAGAACTATGTGGACCAGACAGAAGGCGCGCTCCTACAAGTCAGGCCAACGGAGCGGTCCATCAAGAAACCGATTCTCAAATCAAAAGAGAATCCCGGCGAGGAAAACTTTCAGGCGTACTCAGGCCAAAGCAAATGAAAGTTTTAAGGATTGCAACTGCTGGACATGCGGTGCAAAGGGGCATATTTCAACCCATTGCCCAGACAACGAGAAAAGGCAGATAAGGAAATTCGAATCCGCACCGGATATCGAAGACGCTATCTACCACCAGAAATTGATACCCGTGTATCAATTTGAAGATATATCCTCTGATGAGAGTATATATGAGCAAGAGGAAATCTTTAGTTCTGAGGATTCGGAAATGTCCGATGGATCAACCGGAGCCGAGTCAGACTAAAGAGGAGCAAGAGGTTCATCACATCCAGAAGGAGGATCAGAATGGATTCACTAGCCATTTTCTGATCCCACAGGAAGAGGTGGTGAAGAAGCTCGTAAGAAAACTCAACCGGGAAACTGGAGAGGTACAAACTTACCAAGGGTTTTCTAATGGGAGATTGAATCGAGTTTTTAATAGCTTGATTCCATCTAAGAGGAAGCATCATGTCTATTTTGGTGTCACAAACCGAGAAATGGCGCTTCCAATGGAGATTACAAGTAATCAGGTGGAAATCCAGCTGGTTCCTGCTGAAGATATCAGGCGGGATCTTAAGAAAATGAAGCCAGAAGTCGCAAATACGATGAAATGGATTCATATTGGAGCAATTCAGTTGGTAATCAAATCATCCCTCTCCCCAGGGACAGACCAACCAATTGATGTCGCACTTTGCGACAAAAGGATTAGAGATACTAGAGCATCAGTTCTGGGAGCCTTTTCAGGCAATCTCTATGCCAAGACGATTATAACCGAGTTCTATCCACAAATCGCTTATAATCTACAGGATTCATCCTTCAGCAGAGCCCTGACCCTCTATCAGGACTACAAAAAGAAGGAGCTGTTGACAGAAGGGAATAGGCCATACTCACTGACTTATCAAGTCTCGTATGCCTTATCAAATTCCCATCATACAGAATTATTTCTGGGAAAAGAGTTCATTGAAATTCCGGAAATATTCAAGGAGGTAGCCAAGGCAGTCAAACCAAACCGAGTGGAGATTCCTCAGATCGGAGAAATCGACATCGATATTGGAGACAAGACGGTGCTCAGCCATACCCAAAGTCTCAGACTAGGAGCACCAAGGCTATCATTCCAAGGAAATAGGCTAACTTCAGGGCCTATTACAAGGAGTTTCTCTCATTCATATGAGAGAATGGCAATTCAGGAAACCCCAGTTCTGGACATAAAAGTCAAGCTTAAATGTCCCGAAGGATGGAGACAGGTTTCCACAAGATTTGATACAACTAACAAGGAGAACAAATTTCCTTGTAGCTCGTTGTATTATTTGGCAAATCCAGGAGACAACCGATACATCGGAACTCTGGAGGTTGGAGGTTTTGAAATCCAGACCGAAGGCCAAGCCGGACAAGAAGCAGATGTCCTGATCTTAGGACGAGATTTCCTTGACAAATATAAACCATGGTCATGGAAATCAGGAAGAATGGAGATCACAATCGGACGCCAAAGATTGATGATCCAATGACAAGTCCATTCTCGATATACATCTCGGTAGGGATGTTATATGAGAAATTCAAAGCAGAATATTTTGCTGCTTATGTGGATTCGGGAGCAGGAATCTGTACAGCAAAACGAGGAGTCTTTCCAGCAGAAGTGGAAGACGATCTACCTCGAATTGCAGGAAGGGATTTCTCCAAAAAGATTTTGCTCCTATCAAAGGGAGTAAAGCAAACGGAAATATTGATCGGCGGAGCAGGACAGACACCTTGGTACAAGGTCAAGACTCCACCAATTTATTTCCATGATACCGGAGCGGATATATTATTGGGAAATAATTTTCTGCAAAGCTTCAAGAGATTTATACAAGACAATGAGGCCAGGAGGCTTGTGTTCACAACCAACTGTGACCACAAAATCATTGTGCAAAGGCTCCAAGGAGCTTTTCATCGTTCAATGCCAATCAAGTTCCGCAGCAAGCGTGGTGATGATGGCAGACTCCGGCGACCTCAAATGAAGGATCAAAGGAGATTCGGCGAAGTTTTGCTCAAATGCAGAACTGAGGGATTTCCAGATCTCTCTGAAGAGGAAATTCAAATCCTCAAAGTATCCTTGATATCACATAAGGATATCAAGGAAGACGAACAGGTGTCCATAGCCGACGTCAAAAGGAGAATCCAAAAATGTTATCACGAGGATCCTTTGGCATGGTGGGACAAGAACCAGCTCAGAGCAACCTTGAAAGTCAAAACTGGAAAGGAGCATGAGTTCGTAAGATACAAGCCTATCCTGATGAACCCTCAAGATCAACAGGATATGATGAGTATAATCAAGGAGCATCTTGATTTAAAACTTATCGAAGATGGAAGATCACCCTACAGCAGTCCGGGATTTCTGGTAAGAAATCATGGGGAGATCAAGCGAGGAAAACCAAGACTGGTCATTAATTACAAAGGAATTAATGATATTCTTGAGTTTGACGGATATTTCATCCCAAGCAGAGAACACCTTATCAACTGCATCAGAAGTGCAAGGGTATTCTCAAAGTTCGATTGCAAGTCAGGTTTTTACCAGATTCGCATGGAGGAAGGGAGTAAGAAGTTCACAGCCTTCTCAACTCCACAAGGACATTATGTCTGGAATGTCATGCCAATGGGGCTAGCCAACGCGCCTCAGATATTCCAAAGGAAAATGGATAATCTCTTCAAAGATTATTCTTCGTTTATGTTTGTTTATATTGATGATATCCTCATTGCATCAAAAAACATTCATGAACATGTCAGGCATCTGGAGATCTTTGCGGATGTTTGTCAACAAGAAGGACTTGTGCTGTCTGAAAAGAAGGCAGTCATAGCCACTCAGAAAATGGAGTTTCTGGGGATCGAGATCGATGAATCTGGGATAATTCTACAAGATCATATTGTGGAAAAAGTCCAGGGA
This sequence comes from Salvia miltiorrhiza, assembly GCF_028751815.1. NCBI lineage: Eukaryota > Viridiplantae > Streptophyta > Magnoliopsida > Lamiales > Lamiaceae > Salvia > Salvia miltiorrhiza. The sequence goes on from NC_080388.1 coordinate 14,376,771, forward strand.
TTTCCGGAGGATCTCAAAGAGAAAAAACAGCTCCAAAGCTTTCTCGGAGTTGTCAACTTCGCAGGGATGTTCATCAAAAACCTTGCGGAACACAGAAAGGTCTTCAGTCCATTACTGAAGAAAGATGTTCCATTTATCTGGAAGGAAGAACATCGAGAGGGTATGAAGAAGTTGAAAGAGATTTGCAAGAATCTCCCAAAGCTTTCAATACCACAAGACGAGGATGATTTGGTCCTCTACACGGACGCAAGTGATTTCTGGTGGGCAGCAGTGCTCACAAAGATCACCCCATATGGAGAAGAACCTTGCAGATACTGTAGCGGTCTTTTCTCCAACGACGAGGCGGTGCGATGGCACATCAACGAGAAAGAATTCTTTGCAGTGCGGAAGGCGTTTAAAAAATGGCCGCTTTTCTTACTTGCTAAAAAATTCGTTTTGAAAGTTGATAACACTAACGTTAAAGCTTTCTTAACAAAAAAGTTTGAATCTAAACCTGAAAAGGCTAGATTGATTAGGTGGCAAGCAGAATGCCAATATTATGATTATGATATTGTCGTTTTGAAATCTGATCAGAATGTTCTTGCAGATTTCCTTACAAGGGATGGAGCTCCCTGAAGCGGAGGCCATCGAGGCAATACAGGGGCAGCTCTTTGAAAGCTTAGAGCTGCTACAACAAGAATGGCAGAAGTGTGTACTACACACTAAACAAGCGGGAAAGATACAAGCGGCTGACGAAGCCAAAGTATCTAGCCAAATTGATGTCTGTTTCATGAAGATGTTCAATCTTCAGGAAGCAACCGAAAAGCCGCTCTTGCGCGCTGTCCGTGAAAATCGGGCAAAAGCAATGCTTTCCGTACAGGGCGGATTACCTGTAGCAGGGGATTCAAGTACCCCTAGCCCAAGTCCTGAGAGAATGGCTTCACAGCCGGACGCTCGAGGAAAAGATGTTGTTAAGGGGTCACTCCCTGAATCAACATGTCAACCCTCCACCTCTGGGGTAAAAGAGGGAGAGATCAGCCTTAGGCCTATGACAGGCCAAGTTAAGGTTGATACTAATCTTATTATTTCTTCTCCTTCTTGGCAGAATTATCAAGACAGGTGGGAGAAACTTCTTACGAGAAGGGGCATTAATCCGGGAAATTGCCGGGTTGATGTTGCAGGAAAATATCCAAGGGTTTGGTTCACGCCAGGAGCCAATCCAAATGATGTTAAAGAATGGTATGAATTTGGGGCATTAGCTTCAGTTTATACCACTTCTCCGGCCTTCACCGAAATCAAGGGTCTACCCAAATGGATCCAGAAAACGGTGTTCGACACATGGGAGAACAACGAGTCCCTCAAAAGGGGAGACGTTCTAGAATTGTACTTTTTCAGTGCAGCTCCAGAACCAGTGGGCAAAGGAATCTACGAGGCTTTCCATTTCATCAAGCTTCGGAGACCAGATACGGGAGCTTTGAACCGGATCAAAGTTCCTGAGTTTAATGCCGCAATCGTCTCAACATTTACGGAGGATCAAATCTCCACGAGACGAGCATGGGGTCTTTGGGTCTGTCTTACAGAGATGGACAAAATGAAGTCCAGATTCAAGTTCTCTCAGAGCTCAGATCTGGGAACGTTCCTGGTTAATACAATGACAGGAACCACAACCCAGTTTGCCGAAAAATCTTTCGAAGACAAAAGGCAAATGATATGGGGAAACAGGATAGCGGGGAGCAAGGAGACTCGTCGCAAATTCTGCAATATGGCTCATGTGAGCCATTGGATCGAAAGGATCTGCGATCAATGTTCGTCGCAGAAGGAGCCAGAATTCGGCAAAGGTTTCTTTCCGAAGCCTGACAGAAGGAGGTTCAGGTCTGATGAACATGACGAGCGTCAGACCCCAAAGGGAAGAACTCCTCGGGCACCAAAAAAGTAAGGTGGCCGACAAAGCAAAGTGAATCATGTGATTCACAGCGAGGATTGCACCCACAAAAGAAACGACAAAAGTGGGTGGAAGAACAGGAGGACCACTCACCAAAAGCTTCGGGACAAAAGTGAGTGGAGAATAAAGTAGCCGGCCCCTACCAGCATTATCACAAGAAGATAAAGCAAGGGTCCAGCACCATGTGATGCCACTAACAAGTGTCGGCAATCAAGGCCGACAAAAGAAGGTGGATGTCATAATCAAACAAGCTGGCCACGAAGATGGAATCCGAGGCCAACAACCAAGCAATAATAGAGGGGTTCAAACCTCTATATAAACAGAAGTGCTGTAGAGAAGAGGGCATCGAAAATTCTCACAACTTTCTCACACTACACACTCTCTCTTCAGAATCTATCATTGTAATTTTTAATTTTCTGTTTTTCAAAGTTTTTCAGTTTTTAGTTTTAGTTTTTTTTTTATGTACACAAGTATTAGCTACTATGAGTAGCTAAACAAGTAGTCTCCTCCCTTGGGGAGTTTTTATGAAATAAAATTAATTATTATATAATTCCTCTATAAACACTTTGTTTTTGTCCAACTATTCCGGGTTGAGTAAAAATATTTTCTTTATTTTTCCAACATATTATTTAGTTGGCACTTAGTGAAGGAGAAGGGTTGCAACCATCTCTTGCGAGTGTGTGGTTGGTGCGTGCCGGGTGGGCAGACGAGCCGTAAAACGCAACAAGACCGACTCCTGAAGAAGACCAGTCGACGAAGGTATAATGTTGGATTAATTTAAGAATTATTTCGAAGTGTTACGGAAGCATGTTGGGCCTGATTAAATTGTTAAACTGTTTTAGAAATAATAATAAGGGTGTTTTGTCTTGAATTGTAATATGTTGGGGTCATTCTGCAAATTTTGATTATTTTGGGGTAGTTTTAGAATTTTCAGAAAATAGTCATGGGAGAAATTAGAAGAATCATAAAAGTGGTGTATTATGGAGCAAAAACTAAAGGTGATGTTATATCCTAGAAAATTGGGAAAGTTGATGTATTTATTGGCCAATATCCCTTAATTTTTATTGCTTTCTCTGCTCTATAATTTTTTTTGTAATTTTTAAATATTTTTTTAGTTTTTTTTTTATTTTTTTAGTTTTTTTTTTATTTTTGTACTTAAAATAATAATAAAATTTAAAAATCACACAAAAAACCTACAATGTGAAAAAAATAGCTAAATCCTTATTATTTTGAACCAAAAATTTTAAATAAATTCATTTTGTAAAATATTTAATTATTTTTTGTTCGACACATATTTTTTTCAAATAGCATTATTGATATTTTTATATTATCATGTGTTTCCAATTCCATTGTAATTCCCTTAACAAAAGAATAAAATTCCATTGTAGTTCCATAAACTCACTATAACTTAAAACTTAGGGCGTGTTTGATTTTCTAGTATTGTTAAGCCCATTTAGCGAAACTCAAGGAAATAATAAGGCTAGTGGGCTGGTAGTGTTTCACTTGTCAGGCATTTGAAAACCCATATGTGACACATGATATATGGGCGCAGTGTTTGATAACAGTCCATCAGCATATTTAACAGCACGCGAAATGACAATTATAACCCCCTTGTTTTTTCTTAATTCCAAATGAGGACTTTCCTTTCTCCCGCCGAATCTACAAGCAATCGAATCAAAAACAACAATTCCACCACACATACAGAGGACTCACATAGAATACAAGGAAGAAAGCATAGATTTTTTTAGACATGCAGCAAAAAGTGCACTCACGCCCTGCATATAACTTGCAGAAAATCAAAAAAGAAGAGCTATTCGAAATTGGTGCTTACCCATTTCTCCAAGCCCTAGTCTGCTGGGTTTTCCAAAAAAATTCACACGCAATTCAGGACGACAGCCACAAATCACGAAATACCTATATGCGAGTAACCCATAATCAGATGGTGAATTGAGTTCACAAAACAAGATAGCAATGGTGGTGATATATTCAAGCGCGAGAAAAAAAAAAAAAAAAAGCAAAAGTCTGCCCCTATACGAAAATAGCCAGATATGTGAAGCAAGACACACCTATAACCGACGAAATCTCCGATTATTGGCCGAACAATCTACCGTTGTAGCGGGAGCACTTCTTCGCCTTTGAAGTTTTCAGCAAATCTCCGTAAAAAATGGCGGCGAATGAATTTGTTCGGATCTTATCAATTGGAAAGAATGGGCAATTTGGGAAAAATAAATTTTGAAAGCATTTGCTGTAGCAGCCCAGCTTCGTAAACTAGGCTCCCCCTCTCATCCAATTACCTATTGTAACAGTGGATTTGTGCCCGGGCCAAGCCTGACTGACGGGCCTCCCATGAAATATTACTTAAATTTCAAACGCTTAGTTAAGGTTAAAACATGCCATAAACAGCCCTTAACAATAGAATCAAACACGCCCTTAGAAGGAAAAAAAAAAAAAAAAAACCCAAACAACTATCACATTAATTATTCAATATAAATATTTGTTCTATATTTTTTTTATTTTCCACCATAATTCATTACCAATTTTACTATTTCATGAGGAAGATATATTATGGGAGACCTTTTAAAGGGTTTCGAATGGAGTTTTAATTCTCAATATTGTTAATTAGATATTAGGGCTGAGAGCTGGTCTTACATGCGGTAACCGCATGGTATGCGACCGGGTCGGGTCCGTCTTGACCCGACCCGTTTTCAACATATGTATAGTATTATTTTTAAGAGACATCAATCAAAGATGTATTGTGGTGTAGTAGTTGGAAGCATCATCCCACTTTCAACATAAAGGGCGCAGGTTCAAAACCCAATAACTACATATTTTTCCTTCTTTTTGTTTTTAATGTATTTTCTGTTATTTTTTTGGTTTTTTTTTTTTCTTTCTATTTTTCATTTGTTTTCCTCTTTTCGTTTTTAATATACTTTCTGATATTTTTTCGTTTTTTTTTCTTTCTATTTTTTCATTTTGTTCTACTTTTGTCTCATTGTTTTATTACTATTTTTTGTGTTTATTTTTTAATTTGTGCTTTTTTAATGTCTATTCTTTTTATTTTTTATATTGTTTTATTACTATTTTTTGTGTTTATTTTTTAATTTGTGCTTTTTTAATGTCTATTCTTTTTTATTTTTTATAGTTATTTATTTATTTCTGAGTTATTTCAAAGTAAATATCGTTATGATGAAAAGTAATTATATTAATGAAGAATAATATTTTTAAAACATTACTTTTCTTTTTATCAACAATTTTCATGTAAAAAGTAACAATTTTAAAATATTACATGTCTTCATATGAATAATTACTTTTTATTAAGACAATATTTACTTTTAATAAGTATAAAATATACATTTGTTAACACAAATGTATATTTATATTAATATAATTATTTACCTTCATTCAATATAAAGTATTATATTTTCTAAACCCTAAACCCTGAAAACTAAACCTTAAACATTGAACCCTAATATGAATATTACTTTTAATGAGCATAAGATATACATTTGTTCGCACAAATGTATACTTATGTTATATAAGTAGTTTTTCTTACAATAATAATGATTTGATCAAATAACTAAAAGTACAAATTATCATGAAGAAAAGTAACAATTATCGTGAACAAATGTAATAATTAAGAAACATTACATTTTGTTCTAATAATAATTACTTTTTATTACGATAATAATTACTTAACCAAATAGCTAAAAATAAAAGTTCTAGTCAATAAAAATAATTACTTGAACAAATAACTAAAAGAAATGTAACGTTTTTGAAACATTACTTTCTAACACTACTTTTATACATATCAATAATAATTTTTTCGTACAATAATACTTATTTGATTAAATAACTAAAAATATAAATTCTCATAAATAAAAGTAATAATTATCGTGAACAAATATAATAATTTAAAAATATTACATTCCATTGTAATAATAATAATTTTTTGATACGACAATAATTACTTAACCAATTAATTAAACGTAAATATTCTTATTAATAAAGATAAACATTATTGTGAAGGAATGTAATATTTTTAAAACATTACCTTCCATCATATCAATAATTACTTTTTATTAAGACAATGTTTACTTAACTAGTATATAACTAAAAATACAATGTGTCAATGTGTCAATAGTAGGATTCATTCATATGACCAATTGCAAAACTAGTTTTGCATCGACATATTTCAATACAATAATTAAGTAAAACTATCGACATATTTCATCAAATTGCATAAACATCACCATCCAATATCAAAAATAGCAAGCAAGAATCGCAAAATCTTGACTACTTCACCAGCAAAGAAACATGTACATTATCTATTCAGACAACTAAGGGTAAAAATCAAAATTAATGCCAGCCATTTAAATTAAAAAAAAAAAAAACGAAATCGGCGAAAAGAGGCAGCCAAATCAACAATTCCCCTCATAATCTACCAACTCCAGCGCAGTCTATTTTCATGTAGCAACAAGCATCACCTCTGCCTTCGGATAAATGCTTAAGAGGTTCGAAATTCTGTAACAACAAGCATCACCTCCGCCTCCAGAGAGAGAGAGAGAGATCGGAGGCGGCAGTTACGGAGATTGTCGAGAGAAAGAGGCCGGCGGAATGCAGGCGGGCGATTTGGTGCTCCTTCAGTGGCGGTGGCGTTAGGCGGTAGGTGGACAACCACCGTCGGAGCGAGGCGACGACGACTGTTAGAGAAGCCGCTGCTGCCCGGCGATGAGGCGGATCGGCGGGCACCGCTGCTGGATCTCTCGACTGCTGCTGAAGAAGAAGAGAGCGGCGGAAACCCTAACAAAGACAGAGAGAGGAAAGGTAGAAAGTGAGGAAAAAAAATACAAAAAAGCTTTTATACTTTAAGTAACCGGATCGGGCCGGGTCTGTAAACGGGTCGGGAGAATCCGATCGCATAGCATGCGGCGGGTTAACCGCATGCAATAATTTGCGTAGGACTGAAAATGAATAAAAATCTTGTGTGATTGTGGAGAATTATCGAAGAGAAATCTCAAACCAATAGAAGACATCTCTAAGCTTTCTTTTTTATGACCAACAATTTAACTTCCCACGAACAGAGAAAATAGACTCGAATATAAGTGAAAATGTAGGGAAAAACGATGATGATGTGTAACATAAAGAGAACTCAAGAGAAAATCGAATGACTAACTTTTCTTTCTTTTCTTAATTTCTGTAAAATTTTGATACGCAATAGAAAGCATGTGTTAAGATAAGGAAAATCGAGACTTTTATGGATCTTAAGCTCGGGGGTACAATCCTTTTTTTAGATTTGCAATGCCCTGGGTCATTTTTGAGTTTCACGTGTATTGTGTCAGATGGTGATGTGACCTGACATCATATCTTCAAAAAAATTCATTCAATCGAAAGATTTCTCTGAGAGCAAATGATAGTTGGTCATGTGTCGATATTGATAATGATTTTTTTTCGTGTTGCAAATTGAGACCCTCATAACTGATATAGGTTGTTTAGAGTAATTTCCCTTATTTAGAGAATCAATGTCTTTCTTCAATCTCCTTCACCTTGTCTGCATAACTCATATATAATTGATGATTGATCATCTTTCTCCAAAGAGTTAGTCAGATTTGATTAATGTATAACTTTAGATTTGTGAAAATGTTAAAATATCGATAACACAAATTTTTCCTAGCTGCATATGAACTTGTATATTTGGGCCTCTTATTATCTTTTTGGGCTTTTCCTCTTAAAAAAGGGACCCCTGATTCTATCCACATCTGCTAATCCCCCTAGTATGGTGGACATTTGCTTAACAAATGTCCAACATAGACATAGTATCAATAATTTAATCTTTAGAATTGCGTACTTCGTCGTAAACAGATCCGATATGTACCTTTGTCATTATTTTCAATTCTTTTGACTTTCCTAACATAGTCTACCATAGTCTGACATCTTTCGGTTTGATAACACTCACTTTTCTATGATTTTTAATGTTCTTAAGAGATTTTATAGAGAATTGAGTAATTGATAATTGTTTTATGCTTTAATTACTTTATCTTGTGAAATGTGAAACTTGCTTGTATTTCGGTGAAATTTACAGAAATATTGAAGCTGAATTAGGAGAAATAATCTGAAAGAAAGTTGAAGATCATCTCGATAAGAGTTCGTGGGCCCAAATAGATCGAAAGTCGGAGTTGAAACGAGAGAGATATTGTCGAAACAAGAAAGTTGTGAGCGAAGAGCAATTTTGGCGATCTCTAAAGTGATCGCCGAAATTTTTGAACGAAAAATGGCGATCACAATTGCGATCGCCGATTTCCTGAAGGCCTGAAGCTCAATTTCAGTGACCTACGGGCATGGTCGCCGATATTGGGTCATGTGTTGTCCTATTTCGAGATTTTCTTAGTATATTTTAGTTTTACACTGCGTTTTCCCATGTGCCTATATATAGGTCATTTTGTTGACCTATTAGACACAAGTTCATATTCTTAGTTTTAAAATTTATTATTTTGTAAGTTTTTAGAACATCAATTTACTTTCTACAAGATTGAAGATTTAAGAGTTGTTCATCCTGAATTCTAAGGTTCTCAACCACATGTATCAACCTCAAGTTGGACAATTCCAAAGAAAATGATAAGGACCAACTTTTAGAGCTGATGATTTTTTGAGCTCAAGCCAAGCCTAATACACTTGGTATGGGCTTAACCGATTGGAGAAGCAGCGATTGAAATCCACATGAGAAGTCTTCTGAAGCAAAAGAAGCTACCATAGAAGCAAAAAGATTCGGGTTTACAACAACACTTTCTAAAGTATTCTGTAGTGATCAATGAAGACTTTTCTTTTGACCCAACACTTCTTGTTTACAAAAAATCCTTGTCAAGTTGTATTCTTCATAGTATGTCGTTGCACTAACCCTAAACTTTTCTGATTCGAACCAACTGGCTACTCAATTAAATTTCAGCCATAAAAGGTTCAACATAGGTTCAGGTTTTGCATTATCAAAATGAGGTAAATTATTGGAAAAATTCTTGGTTTTCAAGATGTCAAAATTCAGTGATAACCAAAATCCAATGTAGTCAAACTAGCTTATGGATCAGGAAGTTCCCAGCTAGAATGCAGTAAACTAAAACCTAAATTCACAGTGAAAAGACTTAAAAAACTCAATGAAGATGTTGAAGACTGCTAGAAGTCCCACCTGAAGTGTATCCCAACTGAAGAAAAAGATTATGCTAAAGGTAGAGTCCCAGCTAAAGATGAAGTTCCAGCCCGAAAGAAGAACCAGGTGATGAAAAAGGCTCAGCAGAATTAGGAAATTCAGCAGATGTGCAGATTCAACTGAGAAACAAGAAGCAGCTGACCAAACAGTGCAACTGACTTCCAGTCCACTTATGTGGAACCCACAACAGATTATTCGTACCTGACAGATTGCAAAAGAAAATATGAAGTTGCAAAGTTCATTGTACAAAGTTGCAGACTTGACGGCGACATCACAGGCGCAGTCCGACAGGCCCATTTATCGTGCACTTTTAAGTACATATTCAGGTCTAGATCGAGTTTTTTTTTTGTCTTTATGTCTGGGAGGATACGTTGTAGGGCACATGGATGTGCATGCATGCTTTAAAGAAATACATGCTTCATTCCGCAAGAGATGCAAGCACTCGAAGTCATTGGTGGACATAGTGTCGTTGCACTTTGCCCATATTGAGTATTGTGTACCATTGGGTCGTGTTCAGGGCATGGAGCCCGGATGACATGGACTAGATCAGAGCGTGGGAACAGAAGGCAAATGAGAGAAGGCACATTAGAGAAGCAGACTTTGGGCAAAACTAAGGCAAAGCGGCGGACTCTAACGCGCATGCGGAAAATGAAAGAATTCGCTTGCCTTTCGAGGGAGATACTTGCCAAGGTGGAGGAGATCTGTAGATTCTAGGGTTTAATGTCGAAGAAAAGTATCTTCCGTCAAACCTAGCCCACAGACGTCGACCATGATCCCTGGGCCAAGGCCCCAGCCTACTGCCTCTTTATAAATATGGGAGTAATCTAGCCAGAGAGGGAGTTCGACATTGCAGCTCCCAGTGCTACCCCCAACATCGCCTTTTCACTTTAAATTATGTTCTTTAGCTTTATTTTTCATGTATTGAGAGTGTGAGGAAGAAACAAGTTCGAAAGGCACCTTTAATTTCGGTTACATATATTTTTATTTGCTTTGCTCAAAGTTGGTGTCGGGCAAGAATTGCTTTTTGGTATGTTATTTTCTTACTTCTGCTTTGGTTGTATTTATTTTGTTATGAGTAGCTGTTGGGAAAATTTAGAAGATGTTTTGAATTATACCAAAACCCCTTATTGATGTGTATGTCTTATACTTTTGCTTGAGTGATATAGTTAACACGTTTCAGTCTGCAGTTAGCATGCTCATGTTGATCAAGTCTAAATGACTAGAAGATTTCGTGCTCAACTAATCAGCGTACTGATCTACGCCTAGACTGACTCAGTATTCCAGCAAGACGAATGTTACATTTTTACAGACTTGATTTGAGCATTTAAGGGATAGATACGACATTTAATAAAAGATCCCAACTTTTCAAAAGAAAGGACAAAAATGTACGAGGAACAGTGCTATGCATCTACATCACCGTGTACGGATCTGCAGAATGCCAGAAACGTCTTATTGGGAAAACTAAATGGGATTATTTTCAACTACAACTCTTTTGCAGACGTTCTTCTCTTTTAAAGAGGTTCTATAAATACCCATGAGGATTCAGATGGGAAAACTACGGTAAACGCTGCTATTTCTTCAACTCTCAAAAAGCTTGAATTATCTCTCCAGATCTCAGCGTTATTTCGAAGAAAGGGATCCTCCTTATCCTGAAAAAGCTATAGTATGTTATTCTCAGATTATTCATCACTCGAACTTACATATATTCCCTTATACTTTATGCCTGAAATTCGATCTCAGCCTAGAGTCGAGCACACATGTGTTATCTTTCACAAATTGTAAGCAGTGCGCTCTTAGTTGGAAAAACCTCTGTAAATCCTGCACTAGCAAGTGTCTGAGTTAAAAGGTGAACAATTAGTAGGCTTCAAATTGAAAGTCTAAAAACTATAGGAAAGTCTAAGGTATTGCAACTGCGCAAATTGTTGTCTACGGTATTGCAACCACGCAAATTGCTAGAAACAATATTGCAACCGCACAAATTGCTTAACGATCACAGCTGCGTAATACATGTGATCAGTCTAAGATAATCGACTAATCAAGTTGTTCTTACAAATATAAATTCAAGGAGTCCTTAGTGAAGGAATTGTCCTGTAAACCAGGATTGTGGATGTAGGAGAGCTCTACAAACCACGTAAAAATTATCTGTGTACTTATATTCTTGTTGATAATCTGTTGCTTGCTTCCTCACACATTCAACTGAAAACTGACTAAGGAAAAAGATAACATTAAAATTTCCTGTTAAGCGAGTTAACTCACCACCATGTTCTGCAACTCAATTAACAGTCTAACTGATTAGCTTTACAACAGTAAATAAGATTCTTATTTGACTTTATCAGTCAAACTCATAGCTTGTTTTCCTGATTCAATACTCTGGTATATTATTCAAAACAACGAAAAAATGAACACTGCTATATCCCCTCCCCCCATACACCAGTACATACTCGATCCGGGACCAATAGTAGCTAAGTTCTTATACTTGGTATGGGCTAAGTCGATGTTGTGTATGAGAGTAATAAATCGTAAGGTCTAATTTGGGCATAATAATTGTGCAAGTATGTTCCCGAAGCATTAGGCCTGAACCGAAACAACTTAATCAAATAGTAGGTGGGCAAAAGTTCGGAAGTCTCCCACTCCGTAAAGTGTGGCTAATGCGGGCGGTGGTAGTATGTCTTTGGGCATACCTGTAACCATTTGGGTATATGCTAGTCAGTAATGCGTTCTGGGCATACCTGCACAACTCAAGTTTTTATGCGGAGAATCTACCAGGGCAGATGGAGGAATGTAAACTATTTCCATCCAATACGAAGTCCATGGATGAGGGTTGAGTGAGCTTGTATTTGTGGCAATGGTGGCACAACTCACTGATCAAACGGCCCATAACCAATGACATGCAGGCACAACGAATAACCTTGAACCAATAACCGAAAATATACCACATACCTAACTATACTATGCCCAGACCATGTTTATTTTATTATTGACATTTTTCTTTATTTTATTTCAGCATTTTATTTTCAGTCAAAATCTACGTTCTGTTCAGACCAAAGTCCTGGCACTTATACTAAAGTGCAACCCATCATCAACCGTGACATCGAGTCCTGGTACTTAAAGATCATGACAACATCTTTAATTTGATGTAAAAATTATATAAAATGAATTTAATATTAATAAGTTATGATCTTTTAAAGTGTCAAAAGTTATTTTTCTCTTTCTCTCTCTCATCTATCTCTAATGTTGAACATCATACTTCATTTTTCATGTTTTTGTTTGATGGTGAAAAAATAAGTGGATTTTTTTCTTTCAAAAAGTTACATGATTATTTAATTATAATTATAATACTATTTAAATTTATGCCAATGAGGCCTAGCTCAAGTGGCAAAGCTGAGGCACTCAAAGACTCTCCTTTGTGAGAGGTCTTGGGTTCAACCCTACCTGCGTGCGGATAGTTTTCTCACCTTTGTGTGAGTAGCGGTTCCGCCTGCGTGCAGATAATTTTATCACCTTTGAGTGGTGTATGCTCAAAAGTGACAACGTGCAAAGTAGAAATCTAAGAAAAAAGAAAGACATGACCACCAACAAAATGTGGTCCCATCATCACAAAGTAGACTATATTGATTTGTCTTAGAACTTTTTAATTTTTAAAATAAATTTTCAAAAGTAAAATTTGTAAATGAAAAATTAATTATATATAAAAATCAATTTCAAATATTATACTAATATAAATTTATTTAATTTTAGTTATGTTATGTTTTGTTTATGATTTTTTTTGTATAAATATATTTGTGATTGTGTTTTCATTTTTATATTATTTATATTTTTTTGATTTTTTTTAAATTAATTTTGAGCTATTTAGATATGGACTTTAATATAGTTTGGACTTTTAAGAGTCCAAATTTTTTATATTAAGTTTGGGCTATTTGTTTTGTTATATTGATGGTTTAGTATTATTTGCTCAAAATGAGATATACTTAAATCTATTTATAAATTTTATTATTATATGATAGTCATTAAATTTAATACTCCCTCCGTCCCGCGAAGCATGACACACTTTCCATTTTGGGTTGTCCCACGAAGCATGACACGTTTCCTTTTTTGTCAATAATTATTACATTCTCTCTCCTACTTTATCACATTTATTATATTCTCTCACCTACTTTATCACTTTTATTACCTTCTCTCTCCTACTTTATCAATTTTATACTTTATTAATTACACACTTAAAACACTAATCTATAATTCCTTAATTCCCGTGCCGAACTCAAACGTGTCATGCTTCGCGGGACGGAGGGAGTATTATTCTCGTTGAGTTGATAATATTGTTATTACACACTATTTCAAATCAAATACTAATACTTACGTTAACAAAAATAATTTTGTTACCAATTAATCTAATTCATAAATGATGATATTTTGATATTTTTGCATAATTTAAAATTTTAAAAATAATAAATATGTTGTGGTTTTTGCATCGCACGAGAGAATCGGCCTCAATTTCGAGAAACTAAACCAAAGTACCTCTTAAGTTGTGCACGAGTGAACCAGAGAACTGATCACAATAGCACTTGAAAGTCTCGGATGTGTGATCACACGATTTTAGAAATCGAGAAATCGGTTCTATTCCTTCTTTCTTTGGAATTCCCTTCCTTTGGCTTGAATGGGAGAAAGATATAGAAAAGGGACACATTTGTTGTTGTTAGTGTGGGGTCCTCAGACTAAACACCACTATTTTTGAAGAAAATCTAATTATTTGATAACTTAGTCTTTGAATAAAATCTCAATTCCAGCAACTTTGGAAAGGTATCTTTGACATGGATTCAAATTAAGAAGAATGTATTGTAATTCCCTTTCAATTGGTTGAATAGTAGGTGTGATGATTTACTTCATGGGCGAGGTCTTTGGGGGAAATGAATTTTTGTATTGATTAACATTCTCTAAAAAGATACTCCTATATAATGGAGACAATTATAGTGATTCTGCTATTATAAAAAAGAAAATGTTATACAAGCTCAATTGGGTGGAATTTTTTAAATTAGATTATGCGACTTTAAGTCCATTTACTTCCCAAGTCTTCCTCCATAAGATCTCAAGTATGAGATCGATCGAAACTTCGATTCCTTCATAATTTGAAATTTAAATCCCACAATCGTCCATGAATTCCATTTAAGGGGTAGTTTTTAACATTAAATTTTAATGTTCATAGATCATTTAATATTTAAACTATGAGAGAGATGCTTTCTTTACGATTAGTTTTTCCCGATTTTCACGAAGTTTGCTTATCTATGGGCTATATGGTATACAAATATGTACACATGCGAAGTGGCTTAGGAGATATATCTAAAAGCTTCCGTTCTTATAAAATTTGATTTATTTATCCTTACTTATTTTAAGGGTAGTTTAATAATTTAATAGTACAATAACTATTCGATCTTTTTATATATTTTAATTTCTTCAAAATTGTCACAAAACTTTTTTTTTCATATATATTTTTTTAATTCATGACTTTTACGTAGGTCGTCATACCATTTAGCTAGTATTATATGTTAGAGCATTTCTATACTCTATTTTTATTGTCATTATGTAGACTAGCATGAGTGTCTTCTGGAGTTCTTTATGTCGTTTCTATATGAGTTGCTTCTGCAGTCTCAACTTTCTGAAGACATATAAGCAGTCTATACTTGCGGGATTTTGGAGATATACATGAGCCTTCTTATGGATATATATATCTATTTTTGTTGCGTTTGCAAGGGAGTTCTTATTCCTAGGGTTTCCTTTTTATGGGTCGCCTCCTAGAGCCTGTAGCCCGCCAAGAGCCCAAACTTCTTCTAGGGTTTGGCTATATATTGGTGATGAAGAGATTTCGAATTTGCTGCTGTTTTATCTTATATTCTACTTCATATTGAGAGTATTTTCGTGCTAGGGCAGAGAGCATACAATACATGTGAGTGTGTTCTAGTTTGTGGCTTATTTCTTTTGTAAGCGCGGATCGTGGGTTTGTTCTATTGTGTTTACGATTGCTCCAGCCTATTGGAGTAAGTTTATTTGTTGGCTTTAAGCGTTGAATGTGTAGCATTCAAGCTTAGGGAGTGAGTTGTTAATTTGCTCTCAATTATTCATCTTGGTGGAGGTTTGGGAAGATATAGAGGCTAGGGAGAACGAGTCTTCGCGTGTAAGTCATTTGTATATCTTATCATCACTAGTGGATAATTTACCCTGGGCGTGGCCCCCCAGACGTAGGTGTTTTATCACCGAACTGGGTTACCAACTTTGGTGTTCTTGTGTTCTTCATATTTTCTGCACTAGTTTCAGTTAGAGTCTCTCTGTAAGTTATAACTTCTGCACGAGTTGTTGCATCAGTCTCTCTGTCAGTTTTAACTTTTGTGTGTGCTAGTTTATATGTGTTTGGATAGGCGAAACTTTCATTATATGATAAGAACATAATAGGCAAATAATACTATGTAAAATAAGATTATTTTATAATAAATATATGATTTAATTTCTAATTAATGTACGAACATTCACTCATATTATCACTACATTTGAAATGTTGCAAGTCAGCATCTTTTACATTTTGTTATAACATCAATTCTTTTTTATGATTGAAAAGTAGATGGAAGTTTTGTTGCTCTTGAAAACCCAGTTATGTTGGGTAGAATATTTAACCAATTTACTTAACAATGTATAGAAAAGCAGAATGCAACGGAAACATAAAGTACGCATAATGGATTGATTTTTATATTAATTAAATTGCAGTCGTATGTTCACTATAAAAATCCCTTTTATAATGAAGATACATGAATTATTCAGAATCCCTCTAGTTGAATGGAGTTGAAAATAATAGAAATCTCATCTAATCCTATCAACTAATGCTAGCAACAACTAGACTTTAATGAAGCTATTCTATTACTTATAAACAATCAAACCTACTGACTAGACCTAACAAATGAGTATCCCACTCAAGGTGTACTGTGAAATAGATGTCGTGTTTGATGTTTGATCATTACCTTCCGAGCTCCTGCACTTGTCTATCTTGTAGCTTGAAACCGGTACCGAATGCATAGACCTCTGCCCCTATTTATAGATGTGAATCTAAGCTTGTTGGGCAAGAATACTTGGCTGATACTTTAGGGTTTGGAACGTGTGCTAGGGTTGTGCCCTTGTTCCCCATGTTTAGGGATTGGTTAATCATGTAAACCAACATCCCCTAAAAACGTGGAAGACTAAGTCTTCTTCTTTCTCTTCACTCTTGTGGCATCCGATCTTCTCTTCTCTTCTCTTCCAAGACTTGATTTAATTCTTCACTCTTTGAATTACTCCATAGTTGTTGATATGTCCTTGATTAATTTTCTGCACTTCAATTGAATAAATCGGATCGATTTATTTTGATGAAATCAAAATCAAATTTAATTTTGACAAAGTCAAAATTAAATTCTCTTAGAATAAATGTGACCGAAAATATATTATTATATTTAATTCTCTTATTTGATAATTAATGAAAAAGATAAAACTAAAAATGGTATTAGTTCATAAAATGAATTAATTAAATCATTTGAGTTAAAATAACTCTAACAATCTCCCTCTTTGTATCTTTTTTCATCAAAACCATAAAAGACGAAGAGAATTAAACTTAACAATCAAAACAAGAACTCAACACCCCCCCTAAGTAGTAAACACTCATAAGATTATCTCCCTTAAAGATATCAAAAATAAGAAAGAAAGTAATAACTCATCCCCCTTAATCTAATATCAAATAAAAAGTGTACTTTACCATATATACATATACTCCTCCTGGATCACATATATGAAGCAACATACTACCAAAAAGATATAGTATTATATTGCAAAGTGAAAACATATGAGAGAAAACAAAAATATGCGCCCATTGCAAAACATCAACTAATCAGAGATGCTCCAAGCAATGTTTGAGCATTTTCATCAACAACCTTTGAAAACAAAAGCAAAGTTCAATTCAAAAACTAAACATATCAATCAATCATGTTTAATTCCCATCCTTCAAGTCACCTTCCTTCAACATCTTTCATGCATCTTCCGCTTCTTCTTCGGCTACCGCTCCGCTTGTGTTTGCACCACCACCATCTCCCTCTTTTTGAGAAGAAAGTAAAGACTTCATGATCTCTACCTTCTCCTTTGCCTTAGCAAGATGAGATTCAAAGAATCTCACTTGACATTTGTAGTTATTGAGTTCCTGCTGGAGGAAGATAATAGGGGTGGGTAATGTTGGTCCGGCTGTGAGAACATCGGACAACACAATAGTGTCATGGGCGGGGTTCTTGGGATCAACCCATGGTAGATCTTTCACAGTGGCCGTAACAAGATGTTCGCTTGAAAGTTTGAACACACTTTGAGGATGGGATAGAATATCATCTTTATACATCATGAAGCCTTGATGCTCCAACACCGTATAAAATGAGAGAGGGTGTTAGGTCCCGGAAGATCTAGAAAAGGTGTATGGAGGGGGGGAGAGGGAATACACCTATAGGCTATTTTTCAAAAATAAAAAACTTTTGTAAATAACTAAAAGCGTATCAACTTATACTGACAGAGTTTGACTGATGAAAGAGTAAACGAAAACTTCAGTTAAACAAAGGTTGAAGACTGACACTGAAATTATGTAGTAGCCCCCACCTTAACTATACTATTATTTGTTAATATCTAGTTAAGTAGAGATTTTCAAGCTTAATAAATTAGATATATTTGATAAATTGTACCAAAAATAGCTATATGAGATATTTATTAGAAATTTAGTAAGTTGAGTAACATTAAGACTTATAGCTATAACATTCCAATTATTTTAAGTTGGACCAGAATATTATTTTAAAAACCCAAGTACTTTAGGATTGTGAGGTTAATAGAGTTTTATGTGAAAAGCCCAACAATTAATGATAAATAGGCCAAAAGAGTTGCGTAAAAATAGAAAAGCCTTGGGCAAGTGATTTTGTTAGTATGCGAGTAACCGAGCCCAACTTATGTACACAATTAGTTGATTAATTATTAAATTCAAATTGTTAGAGTTATTAATCTTGATTAAGTATCTAGCCAACACGTAGCTTCAACTTTTGATTCAGCTACTCCTCTTAAGCCGACTCAAAACAGTATAAATCTAATTCTTCTTTTCCCATTCCCATTCTGCCATAGCTAAAACCCAGCAAGCAGTCGTCCCCAATAATCTTTCTCAGCAGTTCAATTCACCTTCATCAAGCAGGTCAAATACAAGGAAAAAGGTGAAGCAATAATTCAGATTTACATGTGTCGTCAGGCCACGATCATGGTGGGCTTTCTAAACTCAAATTTGAAGTGCACACTATTTAATGATGTTTACATGAGTAAGGTTATATTAAAGTTATTGACTTGCCAAAACTTTTATGAGCTTGTATAATACCTATCTGGCACCAGAAGTTAATCGAATTCGGATCCTGTTCTATCCAGATGTTAGACAGGATTAGTGTACACAAGGGACCGTGAGCCGATCTAGCATATCGGCCGGCCTAGGACCGTGAGCCGATCTAGCATATCGGCCGGCCTGGGACCGTGAGCCAGTTTAGCGTATCGGTCGGTCTAGGTCCGTGAGCCGATTTGGCGTATCGGCCGGTCTAGGACCGTAAGCCGGTTTAGCGTATCGGCCGATCAGTGACCATAGAAGGTGGCCACCTTCTCGACACACAGTTATCATTGTAGATATGGTAGAGTACAAAGAAGTATGTCTGTAGACGCATATGATGATAATTACATGGAAGTTTTACAGTTTTGCATGCACAGGTTATTTAAATAAAACTCATGTGTGATGCTTGAGATGACAAGTTCAATTTATAGCTCTAAGAGCAATCTTTCAAGTTATTTTGGCATGTGACCACTGAGTGCTTTTTGGTACTCAGCCCTGCATATGTTTTCTAAATATGCAGGTTAAGCTGTGATGCAGATGGAGGCGAACAGAGCAATGCTTTTGATATAATGTATTAAATTAGGCTCAGGATTCCATATCTTCATACATGTAATCCACTTAAGTTACTCCGATGCAACGCTTAGTGCGTTTTACTTTATTTTGCAAAGATTTCAAACTAATAGCTTACAGAATTATGCCACTTGATACTTAGACAACTTGTCGTTATGTTATTGTGAGTTGTCTGCTTTTGAGTTTAGAAAAGATAGCTTATGATTATGATGCAGGTAGAAGCGTGAAATATATTTGATACTGATAAATATACGAACTCCGTTGATAACCATTGTATACCGGAATACGTACAATAAAGGTTAATCCGTTGATTCACTCATGAATGCTGGAAGAACACCGCGAGAAGGGAACAATCCCACCCTCTACATTTTAACTCTCAATTCAACTCCCATAAAATATAAATAAAACTCCTATTTATAATAAAACCCTAAACATCTAAAAGGAAACAAAATAACTTGACCAATAAGACAAACCAATAATTAAAGATATAATATATTATACGATTCTATCTTCATCATTCTCTCCATCCTTGAAACGATTCGTCCTCGAATCGGAAACGTCCTTGATGATGTTCTGCATAGGGTCGATCATATTGACCCTGTAGGAAGTCAAAGATCTCTCGATTCTGTGCTCGTAATTCCTTGAATTGTTGAGACAGAAGGTCGTCGTCAAGATGGAGATAATCTTGAACATTCTGAACTATTGATTGACGGGGAGACATCGCGTAGGAGCGTAGCAAGGCTCTGGATACCAACTGATGCAGGTAGAAGCGTGAAATATATTTGATACTGATAAATATACGAACTCCGTTGATTACCATTGTATACCGGAATACGTACAATAAGGGTTAATCCGTTAATTCACTCATAAATGCCGGAAGAACACCGCGAGAAGGGAACAATCCCACCCTCTACATTTTAACTCTCAATTCGACTCCCATAAAACATAAATAAAACTCCTATTTATAATAAAACCCTAAACATCTAAAAGGAAACAAAATAACTTGACCAACAAGACAAATCAATAATTAAAGATATAATATATTATACGATTCTATCTTCATCAAATTACCAAATATTTTGGTAAATTATTGTTTAAGCAGGTTAGTGATTAGTCTTGAAACCAATTTTTCTTTTTCATTTTCTTGCTCCTTTTCCAGTCACACCTTTCCCCGACTTAACTATACACTAGCTTAGGTCGGGCCGTGACAAATTACATCAGTAAAGATATCAGTTAGGCACAAGGCTTTGATTGATATTCACGTAAGGTTTCAATCTTGATTTTAAAATAGATGAGTGTTATGAATCTTACTGATTATCCGAAGATTTATCAGTTAGACTAATAACACTGGCAGCGGAAAACTTATCTTTTGAAATAGCCTTTGATTAACACGTTGTCAGATTATAGTTTCACTTTGCAATTAATCAGTTTCAGTTAAAAACAAGTTTATGCACAGATAACAAAGTAAAACTGAAAGCAATAAACGACAAAGGATTTTTATATGGTTCGGAACAAGTTCCTACGTCCAAGGTCAGTTGAACACACTGACAACACTCTGGGCTTGTGCTTGTGGGTGCACAACAAATCTTGAACTGAAAATACAGTTTTCAGTACCAGCACATCCCTAGTCCCCTCTCTCTTCTTCATAAGCTTCTCATCATCCCTCTAAGGCACCCTCCTTCATCTCTCCGTCTTCCTTCACTTCTCTGTCTCCCTTCTCATCTTCCTCCCCACTGGCGTCTTCCTCTTCTGCATCTCTGGACTCATCATCTTCTCAAATTCTCTCACGAATTTCTGAGAATAGGAGTTGAGTACCATCTGATCATAGCTTCCATCATCAGCTCTATTTTTGATGTTGCCAAAAAGGGGGAAAGTAGAAGTAGGAGAAAAATCTTCTCAAAGTTGGTTCTCTGCATCTTCTCGAAAGACTGAAGATGGTAAAGCAAAAGGATCACCAGAAGTTTTAAGGGTGGCGTTCCAGTAAGACCTCAAGTCAACGGAAAATAAGTGTGAGAGGAACAAGCTTAGGAACATGAAGATGAAGATGATGATCAAAGAAGTTCAAGGCACAGACAAGCAGACTGCTGGAGTCCATGGGTTTCCATGTGTTTTTGTTTTTCTTACTCTCCTGTATGTTTTGCTCTGTACCTTAACTGATTTCTCATCAGTTATATTCTATCAATGAAAAGAACTTCTTTTTTATCTCAACCTGAAGACAATAACTTTTTGTCCAGGCTCTGATTAATGTTTTTCAGTTTTGTCTTCGTTCAGTTTCTTTAAACTGTTGTGTTCTTCCATTAAAGTGCAAGTTATAGGTTCTATTGTTAAGGGGGAAATAGAATTCACCCTGTTTAGTAGCTTGTGCTTTGAGTTCAGTCTTTTTCTTGCTTAGAACTGTTGTGTGGTTTTGGCATCATCAAAAAGAGGGAAATTGTTGGGAACTTAATGAAATATCCTAATCCTAGTTTTGATGATACCAAAATCAGTAGGTTTCACTTGTAATATACTAGAACTGTTCGAACTCAAGTATTAGAGTTCTTTTTCTAGTTTAGTTGAAGTTCTGAAGACTAAAGACTGAAGAATGAAGGACTGAAGACTGAAGATACGGACTGATGTAACGATTAAGGCAAAGTCAAATACTGATATTTGACTTATCAGCCGAAGGATCAGTTTTGACTGATTAATTAATGCGCGCCACGTGGATACAGCAGACTGATACTAAAGTCAAAGTATCAGTTAAACATTCCTCCTCGGACTGAACCTCCAACGTTCAAAGGAAGCCACGCACTCCAGAAGTACAGTCGCATTAAATACAGAGATCTCAGGATCGTCCTTTCTCTGCAGAGGCCACTCCTTTTGGTGATTACCTTTTCAGAGATGTCCCATCTCCTGCTCTTCAAAGTAGCCGTTCTCACCAAACAAGGAACCTCGAAGATTGAAGCCTCAACCCAAGTCAAATTACTCTCTAACGGAAGAAATCTTGAAGACCATCTCCGCCAACGGATCTATTCAAGATGTGTCCTATAAATTGCGCTCGAGGATCACTTCAATCTTCACCGATTCAACAACATAAGCTGAAATATTGCCGAATTCGTTACTCAGCAAAACCAAGCCTCCCCAAAGTTTGAATCGAAGAAGAGAATCACAAAGCCAAAAATCAGTCACTGCTGATTACATACATTCTCTTAGATATTAGGCAAATATTGTATATCCAAAGCCTAGGTAAAACTGATTGCAAAGAACTTGTTCTTTGTGGTTTAGTTGGCAAGTTTTCAAACATCTTTTCAACAAACCGAATTGAGTGTTTATGTCGAAAAGAAGTTCAGACCAGTGCTCTGTCTCCGTGAGATCTTGGTGCCCAGTGTGCGCCAGGAGTGAGAAATCCAACCTAGTGTGTTGGTACTGAAGATAGGATCTTCAGTCGTCTCAGTTTGTGTGCACTCGCAAGCACACGTTCAGGTTTGTTGTGCACCCGTAAGCACACGCATCGATTTACAGTGCACCCGTGAGCACTTGCTCAATGAATTTGTTGGTCTGATCAACCGACCGTGGATGTAGGAAGTATTTTCCGAACCACGTAAAAATCTCTGTGTTATTTACAGCTTTCAGTACTTACATTTTTACTTGTGCTCTTACCTTCATTAACTGAAAACTAATTAATTGCAAAGAAAAACTTAACGACTGACAACGTGTTTAATATCACAGGCTATTTTGAAACAAAAGTTTTCCGCTGCGTGTGTTATCAGTCTAACTGATCTATCTTCTGATAGTCAGTAAGATTTATAACATCTCTTTATTTATCAAACTCGACTGAAGCCTTACGTGTATCAGTTAAAGTCTTTGACTTAACTGATAACTCCTTACTGAAGAGCATTCAGTATCAGTCGTCAACCCAGTTTTGACAAAACTCTTTTCAGTAAATAGTCAGTTTGTATTTAAAGTTTCGTTTTAACTAAGAAAAATAGGTGTATTCTCCCTATACATCTATTTGAGATCCTCCGGATCTAACATTTAAGGAGTGAGGTCTAACATTCAATTACCAACCTTCCTCTCTAAAAACCAATCCTATATACGAGGCTTGCTGGCACCTGAAAGCGGCGAGCTTGGAGCAAGGAAATTGTTTTTCTAATTCTCTATCGATGCTCCCAAATTGAGTTACCTCAACTCCAATACTCCATGTGGAGCCTTCTTATTTAATTCATTAAATCATTAGGGATGTTTATTTTGAATGATAGGATAAATTCATATATAGAAAAATGTTATGCTACATAGCTTATGTAAGCTCCTTATCTGAGCACCGCTCATGTTTAGCATTCGTTAGCGTTATCTTTTTTGATTTAAACATTTACTTTTATTCTAATACTTCATAAAATGTTATTGATATAATTAGTTTTATAAATTACATAAAAATCAAAGTCCAATTTGTTCATATTCCCTTTAACTTCAAATAATTAATAAAAAGAACAAATTGAACTTTGATTTTTATGTAATTTATAAAATTAATCATCTCAATAACATTTTATGAAGTATTAGAATAAAAGTAAATGTCTAAAACAAAAAAGATAATGCTAACGAATGCTAAACGTGAGCGGTGCTCACATAAGGTATGTAGCATAACATTTCTCTCTCTCTCTCTCTCTCTCTCTATATATATATATATATATATATATATATATATATATATATATATCAAGTTAATTTATTATTTATTTTAATAAATTAATTAATTTTACATTTATTTAATTATTTTATCTTTCAAATATTGAATCATATATTTTTTTGATCGATTAATAGTATTAAATAAAGAAATTTAAAGGTCGCGCTACGGTGGACCAGAACTTAAGACATTTAGTCTAGCTTAGACATTAATCACTTTACCACTTAACACGCGCATGCTTAATCATATGTTTTATCAATCTATACGGTCACTCAAAGTAAACATCTTTTAAGGAGGCATTTAGTTCGAGCGATAACTGATAAAATAATCAAACTTAATAAAGTGTTTGGTTTGAATGATTCGGCCCATAATATATAACTCCTGCACTTTAATCATTCAATTAAATAATAATTATTTATTACTTTAAAATTAAAGAAATTATTTAGTCTTCCTTCAATTCTATGCAGTTGGGA